>NC_056737.1:453093381-453393381 GCF_019279795.1 Protopterus annectens | reverse complement strand
CCTAGAGCTCATTCCATGAGGTCGGTGGTGGTCTCCTCAGCTTTGTCGTGAGCTTCCATAGATGACATTTGTGCAGCTGCCACTTGGACTAATGCTTATACCTTTGCTGCTCATTACAAAATTGGTTTCCAGGAAGAGAGCTGCCTTTAGCTCTGCAGTATTCCGGAATATCCTTTTCTGAGGGCCTTACTTTTGTTTGTGTATTTTCAGTGTATTGCTTTGTGTTTGTATTTTTTCCCAGTGGCCCAAATCTCTGAGACTGAATGAGTGATTGACTAAATAACACAATCCATGTTATGCTGACATCTTCAGCAGTCTGACCAGGATGTCTGACTGCATAGGATACAGTCTCTGGCTTTCACCAACAAATGGATGTGTTCCATCTTGATTTTTACTAATGTTGTAAAGGGATTTTAACTGGTGTTTCTGTGTATTTTTAGAGTTAATGTTAAATTGGGAGAACACTTTCACAATTATTTGACTGTTGGTATCCTACAATTCCACGGAAGTGGGCAGATTGCATCATTATGCACAGAAAGTTTATGTTGTGTCCAGACTTTTGGCTAGTTGTACCTGGTTTTCATGGGCTTTTGTCCGTATTTTTTATGTCTCCAGGTTGAGAGGCATACCTGGGATCTTTAGAAAAGGGAAGGAGTAAATTACATAAAAATAACATCTGTGGGAACAGTACATGCAGAGTAATATTCAGGAAAAGAAGGTTTAAGGGAAGGCAGGAACTGAGGAACTTCTGTAACACTGGAATGAATGAGAATTAAAAAAAAAATGCAGTATGTGTTTTTCTTTTGTTAATATATTTATATCTATACCCATGTTAAAAATGTAAAAAGACATTTAGAAAAAACTAGAACTTCAGGAAGGGCTGACACAGACAAACAACTGGTGTCAGAGCCATGGATTAAAACTAAATGCCAAGAAATGTCCTCTACCCCTGGAAACTATCATATTGCTAACACCCCCCCCCAAAGTTAACCCAGTAGTCGGGGACTTGGGGACGGACACAGACAGTAATATCCAGCCTTTGACCATTGCGTGTCTACAGTAGTGAGGAAATCATTCTGTGTTGTGCAGCTTATAAACAAAAGTATGGTATCTAGGTCTAAAGAAGTAATTTTTTCACTGTATTCAGCATGCATCAGACCTATCATTGAGTACAGTGCCCCTTTTTTTATATACCTAACCAGGCATATCCAATAAATGGAATGGCCACAGAGGTGTGTCACTAAAAGAATACAGGGCATGAGTAACATGTCCTATGTAGGCCACCATCCCTGTATTCTATCTCCTGCAGACTGTTCAGGTGAGATCTATGCCTGGCATAGAAAGCGTTGTCAGACCCCTCTCTGATGGGACTTCCTGCATATCCGCAAAACAAACCACAACAGAATTACCTGTTCTAAAGACTTAAACTTTGCCTGTGATATAAATAGGACCTGCCGGAGAAACAGATATTTATCCCAAAGACTACCCTTTTTCTGGAACAGGATCCCAATCCATGTGAAGCAGAGTTCCTCCATAGCCCAATTCAAGCAGAACTTGGGCAATTGGATGGGGAATAGAAAATTCATCCCTGGTTTGGCACCTGTGCTTTTAATTGACACAGGCAGCCTGTAAATGGTTCATCTCAGAAGCCCCTGCTTACACTTATCAAGGGTACTGGAACTTGTCAGAGATTTGGGATGCTTGGCTAAGGTTAAAAGGCCCTTGCGGTAGTTAGCCTAGTACACACCTATGAACCTATATGAGAAGAGGCTTACATCGTTCATCAAGACCGGGTTGCCTTTTACACTGATCCTTCCTTTATGCCCAAAGTTGATTGACTGGGTAATACTTATTGTATTATACTTCTTATACATGTGGTTAATAGTTTCATAACTAGGTTTCTCCTGATAAAGTTACAAGTTATTTGAAAACAATATGATAATTGTGGTATTTTTTTATGTTTACTTTCATTGTCAACTTGTTTTTTATTATGCTCACATCCACAAAATTAGGTCCGTGTAAGTATTAACGGTGATTTATATGTACTAGTAAAGCATTATGGCTAATCAAAAAAACGCATACTTTTTTAGAAGAGCAGCTACGTATCTTATGATTTTACTAACAGCCACATTAATTTTTCAGTGTGTGGTGCTCCACCTGTGCGACATAGTTGATGACTTGTCTTACTGAGATGTAAGACTTTTTTGATACTACATTTATCATGGAAGTATATAGCAACTTATGCTCTAATTATGTAGTGAGGCACTTGTTTGTTTAGTCTTTCCTGATGTCATCTTGGGTGTTATCAACTTCAAGAAAATTTTTGAGGGGCAGCCCTTGTCAACAGAATTGAAAAATAATACACTTTTTGCATCAAACACTGTGCAGTTTGATGTGCATGGTAAGGCTTTATTTATTTTGCTATTGAAAATGTGACACTATACTTTAAGCTATTTTGTTAGTGTTTTTCCCTTCTATCTAAAATAAGGGGTAGAAAAATCTAACATTCCGTGAATATTCACAGACAATAAAAACATGATTTAGATAGGACAAAAGGCTTTGGGGTATTTGAGCATCCTTTTGTGCCCCAGGTGGAAAAGGAAAAAGGTCTACCTGTATCCAAACAGATCATTTCTAAGTGTATAGTGCACACTATGTAATTTGGGCATAAACTCTTTGGAAAAGTGTTGGGGGAAAAAAATTGCGTCTCTTTTGTACTAAGGCCGCAGCTGCCTTCCTAAAAAGGGGCTACTGAGCAGGATATTCTGGAAGCAGCTACCTTGTCCCCTGCCCACTCATTTTCCAA
This sequence comes from Protopterus annectens, assembly GCF_019279795.1. NCBI lineage: Eukaryota > Metazoa > Chordata > Ceratodontiformes > Protopteridae > Protopterus > Protopterus annectens. The sequence continues at coordinate 453,390,575 of NC_056737.1, read as the reverse complement.
TCATTACAGGACTAGACCTAATCTCTACGCTACAACTGGGTTTGTTTTGGTCATCTGAAACTGCACAGTACCCTCTTCCACTATGATCTGTCTTAAGCTCCCTAACCGCAAGCACTTTCAGCTCTGGTGGTCTTGCCTGATGTAATGACTGCAGCAGTGCAACCTGATGAAAAGTGTGGAGTTGTGTACTGCACTTGGCATACTTGTAGATGTCAGTAAGACCAGTGCTGCAGTTTAGTTTTCTATCTGTCTTGCCCTCTAAAACTGGTAATCTGTAGGGCTGTGGCAAGTAGATACCCCTCCCTCCTGTTACAGTTTTTTTTTATTGCTCCCGACACCTGTTTGTTCAGGTACCTAAAGAGTGCAAGGATTTCTTGTATGGACTTAGTGGGAGAACTGGGTCCTCTGGCTGTGCCTTTCCAACCTTTACATTGAGAGGACAAAAAAGAACTGAAGGCTGCTGACCATCAGATATAAAGTGCACAGAGGTGTGAAAGTTGAAGACTATGTTTACAAGCATAGAGGGACAATACTTCACTCTTAAAGTCTGGCCAGGCACAAATCTCTGAGACAGAATTTCCTGCTGTGATAATTGCCAACACCTACAGTAATTGTTGACTACAGTTGTACTTTTTTCTGTGGATGTATTAAGTAAAGTTCAAGGGCATGAAAGTTCATGTTTACCTAGCCAAAACCCAAGTCACTCACAAGTAAGATTCTTTTGTACAGCTGTATAGAACCAGGTTTTCAACAACTACATAAGACAGTTTTCCTGTTAAGAAATATTGAAATGACAGTCGAGGAGGCCAAATGTGCCATGTACCAAGGAAAAAAATACTGTGGTTAACACAATGTTTCATATCACTTTTGATGTCCCTCCTTGGATCACTGTTGCAGTATCCCAGTACTGATGGGCTATCCTGCCTGGATAACCTGCTGTCCAGCCAGTGTACCAAAGCCAAAACCTTGCTGATACACCATACATCTGGCATATGACCTCAGCCTATGGCTCTAGTGGTACATAAGTGAATATATAAGCATAAGTTCCTCAGACTGTCTTGCCATCAGTCCTGTCACAGGATCTTCACTCCTGTCTGTCATTCATGTTGTAGTTACTGCTACCAAGTGCCCCATTGAGGAACCTATTTTTTATTGCCCTTTGTACAAAAGATTTGTTAATGTCAGCTAAGAGAGGGAAGTATGACTGTGGTAGGTAGATACCTTATAAAGACCTATATTCAAAGTGCCTATTTTGTTTAGCAGTGCAGTGGTAGTGTTGTCACCTCAAGCAAGAGGTTCTCTAGTTCGAAAGAACCTTGAATTATTTTTAATGGTCAAAGAAGGACTACCAGCTCAAATGATGCAGTTACTAGGAAAAGTATTTTTAATCCCCCCTACACCCACAACTTAGGAATTTTGAATGTATGGTAGAGAATGAAATAAGACTAGCAATAAAAGGAAACATGGTAGTTCCTAACTTAACTAGAGAGGAAAGACATTTATTGGATGAATTTAAGAGTAACAAATTCTTAAGGATAATGAAATTAGACAAAGGTGGAGGGGTAGTTCTGATGAACAGGTTTATTTATGAAGGAATAATGATGGAAATCCTAGGGGACAACAATACATATACCAGGGTTTCTCTGAATGAAATATAGCATATAAGAGAATTTGTTTGAATGACCTTTTGATGGTGGGACTCACTGGCAGAGATATTTACATTTTTTGTACATTTTGATACACCTAGAGTGTTCCACATTTGGCATCCCAAAGGGCCATAAGGATGTTAATCCCCTCTGCGACCCATAGTTTCTGCAGAGGGCTCTGTTACGGCCTCATTAGCCAAACATGTTGACTGAAAATTAAAGAAATTATCCATGATGGGAACAAATGTTTTAAAGGCCTCTTGGGACATGTTAAAGAAGGTTAACAGGAGCTTGTATTCAAATCGATTTTTATCACTGTAGACATTGTACATCTATTCACCTCAATACCACACGATGTGGTTTTAGAATGGTTTCAGGATGTGTTAAGTCCTCACAAATAAATATCTTTTAATGAGTTTCGAACCTGTTTGGTATTAATGGATTTAGTCCTGAAAAACAATTTCATTTTCTTCTGAGGGTGAGTTTTTTCGGCAACTTAGGGGTGTCCCAATGGGGGCTAATTGTGTGCCCACTTATGCAAACATTATCCTGTCCTACTGGGAAAAGAAATGTTTTTAACTCGAGTTTAAGAATTGTTGGAACCTTTATGCACATTGTTTTTGAATGATTTTGCTTATTTTGGGTAGGTTCCAAAGAAAGGTTTATAGATTTTTTTAATTGTATATCTAGCACCACCACTTTAAGATTTGCTTATGAAATAAGACATGAGATGAGATATTTGGATGTTAACATATCCTGACACAATGGCATTTTCAAATCAATGGTACATAGAAAAGAGACTTTCTCAAACTCTTATTTTATTACACCAGTGCTCACCCTTTTATCAGAAAAGGGGACTAGTGAAGGGTCAATTTGTACGTGTGAGTAGAATGACCTCAGAAGATGAAGACTTCAACAATGAGTGCAAGTTCTTAATGAATATTTAAAGCTAGGGGTTATCCTGAGAACTTATTAGAAGTGTCTGAGGGAAGAAAAACTAGATTTACCGCCATGTTAGGGAAAGATGTGGATAACGCTGTTCAGAACATTCCTGTCACTGGGATAGCTGATAAAACTTACAATGATGTCCTAGTTATTACATATGATGTGGATTCTAAGCTTGTTAGAAATATTATTGAAAGGGAATGGATAGCTTGCCAACATCTCAGATTTAAATTTCATTTTTGAGAAACCTTTTAAATGTATATACAAAAAGGGCCGCAACATAAAAAATATTTTAGAAAATGGAACATCTGATCTTATTACCAGGGTTGCCACCTTTTAACAAGGGCAAAGTGGGACATGGGGGTGTGGTCAACAGGATAGGGGTGTGGCCAACATGACACTGGCCATACCCCCACCACGACATCACCAGAGTTGTTAAAGGAGATGCAGTATTAGTTATGGATGCAACATTGTGACATTACAGCATACTGAAAACTCAAGCCATTTAAATGAAGTGAACTATTACTGCACACACACTAATCAGTTGTAACAATAAACTTTAAAGGAATTAAAAACACACTACTCATTAAACAGACACTTGTTTATTTAAGTAAAATTCATAAACCAACAATTGCTATTCAGAAAGAAAACTTAAAAAATCTACATACCACATACAAGCCAAGTATAAAATTAAGACTGTCAATTAAAGCTAAAGCAAAGAACACAAAACTACATACCCTAGTACAAATTAATGCTAAACAAAGAAAAACACAAAATTACGTACAATAAATCACTTTTTTTAAAAGTGTATTTTGAATTTGATTTTATGGCTTGAAGAAGGGCCCGATTTGAAATAATATTTGAGTAAAAGTCACAACATTTCATCCGGTAATTTACACTCATCATTAGTTCAGCTTTTAACAAGTCCACACTACATCGGTTTCACACATCTGTCCATTTACCTTTCACCAGTGAAAAAACTCTTTCTGCAAATGCATTTGAGGGTGGTATAGATAAAACCCTAGCAATTACCGGATGGAGTGTAGTCAGTTCAGGCCCTTCTTTGAAAAGCTTCAGCCACTTCTCTCCTGGGGTCAAGCTTGTGTTACATAACTGTTCGAGAGGGCCTAATTGCCAAGTAGTCCCTAAAAAGATAATCTTCATCTACATCCTGCAGACTCAGGGCAGTGGTCACATTCAGCAAGTCACTGAAGGCAAAGGGCTCATTTAAAGATAATTTAGATAGTGTAAACAAGTAGTTGCTTTCAGTATAATCAAACCACTGCTCCAGGTATTTCACTGCTGTCTCCAAGAAAACAATAAAGTCTCTTTTCAGTTTGTTAGCAGAAGTGCTGTCTAATGTGCTCATAAGTGCCCTAAGTTTCCCTCCAAAGAAAGCACCTTCAGCTCTTGCCTGCAGTTTTTGCTTCAGAGAGACCATTACACAAAAAGTTTCCATGGCAGTAAGTTCTGATTTTTCTAATGTACTTATATGTTCATTAAAATCAACAAGAACAGCACAGAGAAAGTGCAGATAGTACTGGGGCAGTGTAGGCAATTCATTCTCACCATGCTCATTACCTGAAAAGTACGACCATATCTGCCGGGGGGTCTCCTCTTCTCCCTGAGAGAGGAAATAGGACTGGAGCACTGGGAGATTTTTCACTACTCTTTCAATGGCTGGGAGTAGTGACAGCCACCTTGTTGGCACATGTCTTAACAGACTCTCAAATTCCATGCCACAAAACTCAAAGAAGTCTTTCAAGTCTCTGGTCCTTGTGGCAGAACCAGAAAAGTGGCTGAAAAGTCTCATTACAAATGCTTCCACATCGTATGGTAGTTGTGCCGCAGCTTTTTTGGCTGCATTGTGAATGATATGGGCAAGACAGTTAGCTTTCTGGAGTGATGGGCACTTTTGTTTTAATCTGGTATACACACCAGATTTCTTCCCATAGTTCACACTGGCATTATCAGCCCCATAAGCTGAAATATGGTTCCAGGGCAAGGAATGCCTTTCCATAATGTTGGAAATTTGCTGTGAAATAGCCTGTGCCGATTCGTCAGGGTCTTCGTAGAAGTCTAAAAGGCCATTCACCACCCCTTCTTCTTTAGAAAAATACCTCACAACAAGGGGAAATAATTTTATGTTCCCCTTGTTGGAAGCATCTGATGAAATTGCAAATGAAGTACCTGGTTTTTGAAGGTCATGCAGGAGGCATTCCAATGAGTGTGGCCCCAAAACATTTTCAACTATGGCTTCAGCCTTGGTTCTGCCATAAGATAGTTTCTTTGCAGTGTCTGAGTCACTGTACAACTGGCTGGCCAACTTTACTGCACAGTCCAAGCTGTTATATGAAATATTGTGCTTAACAGCATGGAAAACCTCAGAGGCTTCTGCTGCAATGATTCTAAGTTCTGGTCCCTCAAGGTTTGTATTTCTTGCCCACTTTGTCATCAGGTGAGTGGATTTAGCTTGAAGAATGGCAGTCTTATGTTGTTCAGTTGCCTCATGTCGTGCGACATCATTTCTTCCACAGTGGGTCACTAGAAATTCTCTCTTGCAGTACCTGCAGAATGCTTTGACATCAGTGCATCTCTCGATCCAGTCAAATTCTGTTTTCCAAACGTCCTGCCACTTGCACATTCTCTTGCTGCTGGTTGACTGTGATGAAGCTGCTGCTCTCTTCATGCTTGAATCTGTACTTACCTGATATGCAACATATTGAACAACACTGTTAGTAGGGTTCAGTAACATATTGCTGCACAGCACAAATGAACTGGCTTAATTGGCACACAAAAAACTGGCTCGAAAAACGTTGGCATGCGAAAGAACTGTCTCGAAAAACATTGGCATGCGAAAGAACTGGCTCGAAAAACATTGGCATGTGAAAGAACTGGCTCAAAAAACATTGGCATGCAAAAGAACTGGCTCGAAAAACATTGGCATGCGAAACTGGCTCGAAAAACATTGGCACACGAACTGTCTTGAAAAACATTGGCACATGAAAGAGCTGGCTTGAAAAACATTGGCACGTGAAAGAGCTGGCTTGAAAAACATTGGCACGTGAAAGAACTGGCTCGAAAAACATTGGCATGTGAAAGAACTGGCTCGAAAAACATTGGCATGCGAAACTGGCTCGAAAAACATTGGCACACGAACTGTCTTGAAAAACATTGCCACATGAAAGAACTGGCTTGAAAAACATTGGCATGTGAAAGAACTGGCTCGAAAAACATTGGCATGTGAAAGAACTGGCTCGAAAAACATTGGCATGTGAAAGAACTGGCTCGAAAAACATTGGCACATGAAAGCGCTGGCTTGAAAAACATTGGCATGTGAAAGAACTGGCTCGAAAAACATTGGCATGCGAAACTGGCTCGAAAAACATTGGCACACGAACTGTCTTGAAAAACATTGGCACATGAAAGAACTGGCTTGAAAAACATTGGCATGTGAAAGAACTGGCTCGAAAAACATTGGCATGCGAAATAGAGGAATGGAGCAAAAAAGAGTTTACAAACAGTTTGAAAAAGGTCAAATAGTAAATGAGGTAATGTAGGGGGCATTTTGGCCATTGAAGACTAACATTAACACAGCTTGTAGAACATGAAATGCATTATTTTTACCACTGAACATGCCCACCACACCCCACAAGACAAAAAAGTTAACCATATTCACTGAAACAAAAAACAGTAAAATGAATGAGAATGCACAGTGGATACCATAGACCTAATTTAGCTTTTGACCACAGCAGTTAAGAAATGTATGGCACTAATTTACACAGCGCAATGATCTATTAATAAACATGCCCAACAGCAGCACTGGTCATAATCTCATTATAATGAAAACAGTAAATAAGTGTGTTGAAGACATCACTAAAACACAAAATAAAAACTTTGCTACTTAGACGCAAACTACCCTGGAACATGGTTTAGCACAATCTGAAATACATTGCATTAACTTCAGAGCATCCATCCACAAAAAAAAAAAATAAATGGGAAAAAAGTCCAAACATTTTAACTTTTAAAAATACTTCTTGCAAGAGAAGTAACAAACTACAATGTACAGCAGACTCCATGGGCCCCTTTTACCTCAAAACATAGCAATTAATCCAGCACAGCAATGCAATAAACAGGCCCAAGTAAAAGTAGCACACCCATATTCACATTACAAGTAAAACAGTACATTTTAACCTTATTAAAAATGCATAATAAATTAAATGCACACATTTACAAGTATAAATGAAAACAATCTTGAAACAGCTTTGGCAAATTGGCAACGTGTACCTACTAGAATAATAAATGAATTACATTAACTGTTAACATTCCCCCTCAAAAGGTAGACTTGTACCACAGACATGGACTTGCAGGAACAGGAAAAATTACCTAAACAGTATATCGTAACTTCCTGAAAACAGCATTATAGTGCATATTTCCATACAAAAAGTACAAACTATGCTCAAACAATTCCTATATGCATACAGACAATACCCAGAAAAAGCTACGACAATAGAAATGCATCACACTAAGTTTATATTTCACTGCCCCCCAACAGAAACAAACAACTTCTATACACAGTTCAGCCTTTTAAAAGTAATGCTTCCAAATCATACCCCCAAGCATAATAACAATTACATATACATTCAGGTTTTATATCTTTAAAACTACTACACAAAAATATCAAACTAACCACTACAGATTTAAATATTGCGTACTGCACCCACCATCTGCCTTTAAACATTAAAAAAATTAAACCACAATATATTCCCATTTTAAACTAGTACAAAAGTCTCAAAATAACCACTGCACAGATTTAAATACTACATACTACATCCCCATCTACCTCTAAACATTAAAAACTTAAATAAAGCACACTATTCCCATTTTAAATAACTAAAGCCACAAAATGCAATTATCTACTTACCACTCACAGTTATTGCTGGGCTGGCTGGCTCCCTTGCTGGCTGGGCTGGCTTCAATGCTGGCTTCAGGGCTGGCTTCAATGCTGGCGAAAAAAATCAGATCTTTTGTCGCAGCTGCTATAGAGCTTAGTGCTCTACAGCTGTGACCTTTATGGGGCTCTTCACAAGAAGTTCCCGCCCCCTACAATAGCTGCAGCCAATTACTGTGCTGCATTACCACCCGGACCTAGCAGAGAATCCCTCTAACTGCAGGTCCGGTGGTGACTTACGCATTGCCGTGGAAAAACCGGAAGTATTTTCGGCTTTTCCGCGGCAATTTTAAAATGCGAAGCGCTGCAAGTGCAAAGGGGAAAAAACGGGACTTAAGTCCCACGCTTGGTGAGCGCGGGAAGCGGGATGAGAGCACTCAAACCGTGAGTGTCCCGCTGACAACGGGACGGGTGGCAACCGTACTTATTACAGGCATGAGGGGCACTTATAAATGTGGGAGTTGTCCCCAGTGCCCGTATGTTCAGGAAGGGGATACAGTTTATTTAAACAGTAGAGACAGGTTTATCAGAAGCAGGGGTTATGCTAACTGTAACACTGGTGGTATTGTCTACATCATCCTATGTGATAAATGTGAGATGTTTTACACTGGTAAAACTGAAAAGAAGTTTAAAGTTAGAATTTAGGAGCATAGGTACGATATAAGGAAAAAGAATATGAACAACCTTATTCAAGCATACCCTGACTTGTGATGGAGCAGACTTTTGTTTTTTTGTAATTGAAATATTGCCCATTGATCCAAGAGGTGGCCCTTGGGAAACTCGATTGGAATACCGGGAATTGTATTGGCAGTTAGTGTTAGAGGTTAACAGGTCCTCTGGCTTGAACGGCACTCTCTCCCTCTGGCACCAGTTTTAAAGCATAGATCAGCTAAACTTTATAATAGGGGTATCCAACCTTTTGGCTTGCCGGGGCTGTATTGAGTGAACAAAAATTGTCTTTGGGCCGCATATAAAATATATCCTATAGTTAACTCTTTCACTGCCATGGGCGACCAAAGTCGACCTCCTGGCTGTACTATAGGTGCATTTGAACAATGAGTAAATGTAATAAATGCCTAATATTTGCCTTAAAATTCTAATTCTCTAATCCAACAGTTAACTCTTAACATCTTACTTATATTCCTGAGCATCCTTAATTACCATGCCCCCATAAGACTTTCCAGAGCAAAAGCACAACCCTCCCCATGGCTACAGAAAACCACTAAGTCAGAAATGAAAAACAGGGATAAAGCCTGGGAGCAATGGAGCAAAACCAAACCCCCCTCAACTAGACAGAAATCTCTAGAACTACTCAATAGAGTTAAAAAGCTAATAAAACAGGCCAAATTCCAATACTACCAGTCTGCCCTAGACTCCTCCCAACACAGCTCCAAACAATTCTGGCCCTCCATAAACTCCATCCTCCACCCAGGTAGTCAGTACCCCTTTTTCTAACATCCCTCACTCCTCCAAAAATATTGCTACCTCATTCAACACACACTTCACACAAACCATACTATCACTAGCTAAACAACACAACTCCCCTCCAACCCACACCTTCAACTAGTAATCTCCACTCTGCCTTCTCTTTTTCTCCTGTACTTACCTCCAACATAAAAAAAAACTCTTAACTTAAGACCACCAAATTAGCAGCAGTCAACCTCCCAAAGCCCACCAAATTAGCAGCAGGCAACCTCCCAAGTGAATACCTACAAATCGCAGCTGATGCTCTGGCCTACCCCGTATCCATTTTGATTAACTGATCTGTCAGAAAGTTATGTTCCCACACTGTCACATATAATTCCCATCCAAAAAAGCGGCCCCTCCACAGAACTAACCAGTTACCGCCCCATAGCTATTCTCTCTCCACAATACTAGAGAGATGCATACATTCTCAGGTCTCAGACTACCTCCTTACTAACAACCTCCTTTCCAGTACTCATGGCTTCTGACCAAACCATAGCACCACCATTGCCTTACTCTCCTTTACTAACACTATCCTTCAGCATAAAAACAATGGCTATCTGCTACTTTCCTAGACCTATCTAAAGCATTTGACATGGTCCCACACAAACAACTCATCTCTGTCCTCAATAACCTATCCTTCTCTCAGTCACCAACTGGTTTCAGAGTTACCTGTCTGACCGCCAACAATCTGTTGTATGGCAGAATGACATATCTCCCCAACTACCTGTCTCCATAGGGGTTCCCCAAGGATCCATTCTTGGACCCCTACTCTTCTCTGTTTTCACCAATAATCTAGCCTCTGCCACCAAACATGGCACACTCATACAATACGCAGGTGACTCAACCATCATCTGCTCAGCCCAGTCCCTACACAAACTGCAAAAAGTCACACAGGTAGCCTTTTCCTGTGTTGAAACTTGGTTATCCGATGCCCATTTAATACTCAACCCAAACAAAACTAAACTACTCATCTTCCAACCCACCAAACATACTCTAAACAACTCTCACTTTAACATCACAGCAAAAGACAACACCACTATATACCCAACTGAACACACCAAATTGCTAGGAGTGGAAATAGACAAACTAAAATTTGACATTCACATATCCATAACCATAAAAGTCCACAATAAAACTAGGAGCGTTCTACATATATAAGCAACTTCTCGCCAAAGATTTCGATAGCAAATTCCCACCTTATCTCCACCCTACTTTATGCCTCTCCAATATATACCAACCTAAGGCAATGCGATCTAAAGAAGCTAGAGACCTGCTACAACAAAAATCACCAAATTCATCATGGGCATCCTACTGTAGTCACCACTGTCTCTCACTTGCTGAACTGGGCTGGCTTGAACTCCCTCACCTCCTTCAATGGTATCAACTATCATTCACCCACAAACTAGTAAACCATCCACTAAATGTCCCATCCCTCCAGAATCTACTCCAATCCTATTGCACCACCAGCCCACTACCATCCAGCAACAAAAATCACTTGCAGATGACTAAAGCCAATAACTCTGTTGGTGAAGCACTATTATCCTGTGCCATAGCCAAATTATGGAACTCCCTCCCAACCACATTTACCTCCGTACCATCATGCACCCACTTCAAAACCTTACTAAAAGCGCACCTAAAAACATGCTGGTTATGCCCTCGCAACTCCCACTCTAATATCACCCACCCCATCCAACCACTACCTTTCTTTCCACCCCACTAACTACCTTGATTATAGCAAGCTCAGATGCTCATAAGCCTAGTACTTATTATACAGCAGGAACTTCTTATTGTAACATTTGTCAATGTCTGTTATGTACTTTGCAGGTAAAGATTCTAGTTGTCTACTGATGTACTATGTTCATCTGTAAATATGTTTGTAATTAATTGCTATGTTAAATTGTTAATAGCTATGTAATCCAATGTAACTACTGTCTATTTTAACTGTGGAGCTTTTCTCCCTGGGCCTCCGCTGAAAATGGACCTATGTCCAGTTGGACATTCCCTGTCAACAAATGTAAATAAATCACTACAGCACTAGCATTTCTCACTGGGAAAATGACTCCAGCGGTCCAGCTACGTCAAATGTCAACAGTAGCAGTCCTACAATACTATAATCCACAAAAATAAGCCAACAGATTTGTAATAAAGTAAAGAATTCACATTACTGACGTAATAAAACAATTCTGAATAAGCTTCAAGAGTGTTTCACCCAAACAAATGGCTGGTGCCAGAAACATGGCCTCAATCTAAATGGGGAGAGTGATGTCTCCACAAATTAACACATTGCATGCTTACAACATTGTTATTAATCAGTCATGAGGTGCTTACGCACCCAGGTTGATAGAAACCTGACTTTTGGCCACCATGTTGTCTCTACTGTATAGAAAGCTTTTTACATGGCCACCTCATTAGTAAGGCTATCTCATCCAAGGACAAGGAGGTCATAACATCCCTGTATTCTTCCTTTATAAGAGCAATGGCCCTTTTGGCAGGTACCTCAGCAAAACATCCTGCCAGAAGAAAGACTACAACCATTTCTGTAAAAAAAAATTCGAAGGACTAAGTTCCCTTAGTTATCCAAACAGACTAAAACAATTCTTGCTTTCCTCTTCCTCTTCCTCTGTCTCTCACTGGCCCCTATACATTTCATAAGTGGCTTGCTTTCCAGGCTAAGAAAGCCCCTGCTGTAAGAGACTTCCTCCACCTCAGAAATACTGGATGTTAAGTTGTCAATCTCGCCTTCATTCTTGCTTGATGGGTTCGGAGCCGATCCTCGGCTCCGACTCGGCACTTTGCTAAGCTCGAGAGTCACTTTTACCAGCTCGAGGCAGCCCCATATCCCATGATGCAAGGCGGTAAGTACCCAGATCTCGTTTGCCGCTTAGCTGATGAGGTCCTCCTTTTGCCAGCTCCTGGTAAGTGTTTTATATAAAACTATCTTAGCCCCCTTTTCACTTTAAACTTTATATTTAACGTTTTTAGTTTATATTAAGCCCTTTTCTGACTAAAGTTTCCCTCACTCCTTAATTTTTTTAGTCAGGCCTTTTCCCCTCCCATCCCCCCCCTTGTCAGGGTGTGTGTGTGTGTGTGTGTGTGTGTGTGTGTGTGTGTGTGTGTGTGTGTGTGTGTGTGAGAGGTTAGTTCTCAATATTTTTTTTGGGATAACTTGTTCTTTGGGACTGTGTTGTGTGTGTGTTTTCTGCAACTATGTCCAAAGAAAGGGTCTCAGGCTTTAAGAAGTGTGACTCGTGCTGTCAGAAGATGTCTCTGACAGATGGTCACACTTCTTGCTTATACTGCCTGGGACCTCTCCACCTGCAGGACTCCTGTGCGATTTGTCATTCCTTTAGCCAGAGAGTCCTGCAGGAGAGGAGAAATAAATTGATATTAAGGGGTCTTCTTAAACCGGAGGGCTCTCCGGCTAAGTCAGCTCCGAACAAGACTTCTAAGACTTCCAAGGCCCAGGCTTCTGTGTCTAAGCCTGCGGCCTCAGTTCCGACTATTTCTGAGTCGAGATCGGCTCCGGCTGGAGCCGATCCTAGTTTGCATAAACCTTCTGCACCGATGGCTATCGGTGCCGATACTGGTTCAGTCACATCGGTGTCTGCTCCGACCACCATGTGGCTCAGGCTTCAGTGTCGGCACTGACCGGCTCCGACACCCTTACCTTTATGTCTGTATCGGCTCCGGCCGGAGCCGATGCATCGAGACCTTCTGTCGGTGCCGAAAAGTCCTCGGCTCCGACTGCATCTATGGTTTCGTCGGCTCTGATGGTTCCTTCGAGGAAGAGGTCCAGGTCCCCTTCCTTGGAACCGATACTCTCAGCTCCGGCCTCACCTCTCCTTTCGGAACGGAGCCATCGGAGCCGATCATCTAGGTCATCCAGGCTTTCTGACCATGATTTAGAGAGGGTGGTCAGTAGATTATTGAAATCACAGGCACTGGCCCAGATGCTACATAGTCCGTCTCAACAGATGACTATTAGTCCACACCCTCTTGTAGTTCCTCCTTCGACTCTACCTCAGAGTTTGGAGTTGGAGTCTTCGGGAATAGTTTCTGCTATGGCTAAGGGGCAGATACCCCCCCCTTCTGCTCCCTCAGCATCTACTCTTATCTCCTCTTCGAGACCTTCCTTAGAGGGATTCGGTGGTCGGGCTTCCCTGGTCTCCTCCGAGGGGGTGAGTGGCATCGGACCCTTGTCCGACCCCACTCTTCCCCTTGGAGCCTCGGCCTTGGTGAGCTCGGCTCCGACATCTGCCTCGGAGCCTTCCCTTTCGGTGGGCCCTGGAGTTCCAGCTTCTTCGGAACGGGATCTCTCGGACCTCCCTGGGAGGGGGGCCTTCGAGGTGATGAAGAGTGTGCTGGCCACTGGACTCAGCCAGCAGTCTGTTCCCTTAGCTCCTCCCTCTACGGTGCCTGTCGATATCTCTGCCATCTCTCTTGCTCCCGGACCCAGAGATCCTCCGCCTCAGGTTTCCCCACTGGGAAGAACCCCCTCTTCCGAGGATTCTCCTGATCAGTCAGGGGATCCTTCATGCAAGAGGATTTGTAAGAGGAAACATATAGACTCCCCTGAGTCTATCACTTCAGATACCGACTTAGATGAGTCGGAGGGATCCCCAAGATCCCCCTCTGAGGATGTCTCCTTTTCAGACATCCTAGAACTCCTAAAACAGAGGGGAAACTGGCCCTCCAATAATCCCTCTGAGGATGAGTCGGTATACCTAGAGGCGTTTGGATCTCGGCCCTCCACCTCCTGGGTGTCTCCGCCTTTCGACCCCCTCATGGAGGTTATTGCTCGAAAGGCTTGGGCTGCTCCTGACTCTGTAGAGCCAGTTCCTAGGAGGCCGTCAAAATTTATTACTGCCCCTTCGGATAAGCTATTCCTTACGAAAGGTGTCCCTGCTGATGCCATGGTGGTGGCGGCTGCCACTAAGAAGGAACTTGCAGATCCTTCCGTACCTGTCCATCCTCCTAATAAGGACTCTAGGACCATGGATAGGTATGATAAGCGGATGTTCTCTTCAGCGACCTTTGCTATCGTTAAGCTGAACTACTTATGTCACTTCACCAGACTCCAAAGGGACATCCTTAAGGAGCTAGGTGAAGTAGTACAGGATCCCACAGCTGCAGGGGCTCAACAAAAACTTGCTTTGCAGCTAGGAACCCTTAATTCTATTACTAACTCCTCCATGCGACTGATATCATATGCAGCAGATGGAGTGAGTAAGGCCGCAGGTACAGGTGTGGCTCTTAGACGCCAAGCCTGGATGCGACTCTGTAATTTTGCAGATCCCTTTAAGGCATCCTTCACAAACTCTCCCTTTGATGGGTCAGCTTTGTTTGGCCCTCAAGTGAAGGATACATTGACCAGGTGTGAGCAGGACGGCAAGACTCTTTCTGCCGTAGGGGTCCGTTTTTCCACTCCTTCTAGACCTTACCCTAAAGGACAGAAGGGTGGCAAGATGTGGTTCCGCAAATCCCAAGGAGTCACGCCGGATACACGTGGTCAGTTTACCCCTAGAGGCAGAGGGGGTAACAATAACAGACGCCGCTCTAGAGGCAGAGGGGGTCCACAAAACCAGGGAAGCAGAGAGCCTCTCTCTGACAAGCCCTTTCAGCATCCCTGAGATGTTGCCCGACTGTCCATCCTTGGAGGCAGTCGGGGGAAGACTATCGCTGTACCCAGAAGCCTGGCGTTCCCTCACTCAAGACAGATGGGTACAGTCGATCATATCCGAGGGTTACAAAATTCCTTTCGAGGAAAGTCCTTTCTCTCCCTCAAATTCCCTTCCAGATGTACCACCCAGTCTAAGGGAAATTGCAGAGTTAGAAGTTTTAAAACTTCTACAAAAAAGAGCCATTCAGCCAGTTACAACAGACCATTCAGAGCCCGGAATCTACTCGAGATTCTTTTTGGTCCCCAAAAAGACGGCAGACTGGAGACCAATATTGGATCTCAGCAGACTCAACAAGTCTGTGAGAAAGACAAGATTTCGAATGGTCACACTTCAGTCAATTCTGCCCTTCCTAGAGAAGGACAACTGGATGTGCTCAATAGATCTTCAGGATGCGTACTATCACATAAAACTCACAGACGCTCCAGAAGGTTTCTCTGCTTTCGGCTGGGGTCCAGTCATTTCCAATTCAGAGCCCTGCCCTTTGGTCTCACTACAGCCCCCAGAGTGTTCACCAAATGTATGGCAGTGGTC
The DNA here is from genome assembly GCF_019279795.1 of Protopterus annectens. Taxonomy (NCBI): domain Eukaryota; kingdom Metazoa; phylum Chordata; order Ceratodontiformes; family Protopteridae; genus Protopterus; species Protopterus annectens. The sequence continues at coordinate 453,375,354 of NC_056737.1, read as the reverse complement.
ACGGCTCACCTGAGGCGTCAAGGATTCCAGGTGTTTCCGTATCTCGACGACTGGCTCCTTTCAGCCACCACCAGGCATCAACTTCTTCAAGCCAGGGATTACACAATAAATCTTTGCACTCAATTGGGAATTTCGATCAACTACGAAAAATCCTCCTTATTGCCCTGCCAGTCTATTACTTTCATAGGCGCAAACTTAAACACTGTTCGGATGTCAGCAACCCTCTCAGACCAAAGAATCTTAGATATACAAAGTCACGTGAGGATCATCCTAGCCAGCAAGAAAGTACAAGCCAGAATGGTTCTAAAGGTGTTGGGCCTCATGGCTGCGGCCATTACCCTTCTTCCCTGGCCCGCTTCTATATGCGCCTGCTTCAGTGGATGTTGTTCACTCAATGGTCTTACCAACAACTTCCGATGCGTCACCAAATACTGGTGACACAAATTTGCAGGAATCATCTTTCATGGTGGATTACTTCTCCCCAGATTCACCAAGGCAGACCCTTTGTACCCCAGCCCGGTAGCCACTGTCACTACGGACGCCTCCTGATCGGGTGGGGGTCATTATCAGGCAGGATGGTTCATGGGACGTGGCAACCGTTCGAATACCACCTGCACATAAATGTCCTAGAGATGAGAGCAGTGCTTTTAACGTTGCAAGCCCTCAATGACTTTCTTCCCTTGGGAACAATTGCAGTTCACTCAGACAACATGTCTGTAGTATGGTATATCAACAAGCAGGGCGGAACCAAGTCCTACCCCTTGTGTCGAGAAGCTCTCAGACTTTGGCAATGGGCGATCTCCTCTCATCGGTTTCTGGTAGCAACGCATATCCCTGGGAAAACCAACATTTTAGCAGACAGATTGAGCAGAGCTATTCTCATGCCTCACAAGTGGTCTCTCAAACAATCTATAGTGGAGGAGATTTTTCTAGAATGGGGCCGCCCATGTTGCGATCTTTTTGCTACTCCCCAAAACAGCAAATGCCCAGACTTCTTCTCTCTCTTTCCACTGCCAGGCCATCCCCCCAGAGACGCTCTAACCCAGGATTGGCCCCAGGGACTTCTTTATGCCTTTCCTCCTTTTCCGCTGATTCCTCAAGTACTCCAGAAAGCCACCGTTTTGAGAGCCAAAATGATTCTCATTGCTCCCTATTGGCCTCGACAGATTTGGTTTCCGTTCCTCCATCGTCACCTTTTGGTGCAGCCTTGGCATCTGGACCCAGTGCCAGACCTTCTGATTCACCAATCGGGTCAGCTGCACCGGTCTATCCCTTCTCTCAACCTCACAGCATGGTTGCTCCACTTCCTTCCTTAGCCAGGCTTCCTATGATCTCTAATCCTGTTAGAGACATCATAGTAGCTTCCCTAAAATCCTCTACTAGGAAGATTTATACTAGCAAATGGAAACGTTTTTCTTGTTGGGCAAAGGCTAAAAATATTGATCCCTTTACTGCTCCAGTACAAGCAGTTTTGGATTTCTTAGCGGAAATCTTTCACGTGGGCTCCTCTTCTTCCACGGTCAAAGTTCAGTTGGCTGCTATCTCGAACTTTCATGTCGGGTTCGCAGATCACAACATTATGTCCCACAGGCTCTGTAGAGCCTTCTTAAAAGGAATTTTTCTCCTGAAACCTCCAATCAGGAGTCCTCCTCCTCAATGGGACCTAAATTTAGTGCTGACATCCTTGATTCTTCCTCCCTTCGAGCCAGCTGTTTCATGTTCCCTGAAATTTCTTTCATGGAAAACTTTATTCCTGGTGGCTATTACATCGACTAGGAGGGTGTCTGAACTCCATGCTCTCTCTGTTCGCCCCCCCTATTTAGTCTTCCACAAAGACAGAGTATCATTGAGAACTAATCCGACCTTTTTGCCTAAGGTCGCCTCTAAGAGTAATTTGAATCAGGCTATTTGTCTTCCTGTATTTTTCCCAAACTACTCAAACAGATCGGAACAAAAGTTACATTATCTTGATGTTCACCGCCAACTCAGATATTATTTGGACAGAACAAAACAATTCAGGAAATCCGATCAGCTCTTTGTTTCTTATGCTGATAACAAAAAAGGCCTTCCTGTCTCAAAAGTGACCTTATCTAGATGGCTTTCTTCTGTCATCTCTGAAATTTATCAGCTCAGGGGAAAACAGCTGTGCTCAAAACCTAAAGCACATTCAACCAGAAGCTTAGCCACTTCCACAGCTTTTCAAGCTAGACTTCCATTAGACACTATTTGTGCAGCAGCCACTTGGGCCACTCCTCATACCTTTGTTTCTCATTACAAATTGGATTTGGCCTCCAGGGACAGAGCCAGTTTTGGCTCTACAGTTCTCAAGAGTCTGTTCCATTGAGCCACCCAGGATAGAGGTGCTAGGGACGCGGTCCCATCAAGCAAGAATGAAGGCGAGATTGACAACTTAACATTGAGAAGTTATGTACCTACCATAACGTTCCATGTTAGTTGTCTTCTCTCGCCTTCTTTCTTCCCTCCTTTCCCCCGGCCTGGACAGACCTTTTCTCTCTACATGGAAGAATGCTTCTTAAGACCATATAGTACTGGTCCTCCAAAACCATCCTTCAGGCTTTTTCTCTCTCCTTCTTTCTTCCTTTTGGGAAGTTTTTTATGCTTGGTGTTATTGCCTATAGACAACAAACGAGATCTGGGTACTTACCGCCTTGCATCATGGGATATGGGGCTGCCTCGAGCTGGTAAAAGTGACTCTCGAGCTTAGCAAAGTGCCGAGTCTGAGCCGAGGATCGGCTCCGAACCCATCAAGCAAGAAAGAAGGCGAGAGAAGACAACTAACATGGAACGTTATGGTAGGTACATAACTTCTCATTTTACTTAAAATGCTCACTACAAAGACCACAGCCTTCACTGCAACATAAACAAGCCACTGTGTATGGACAGGCTATTGACAAAAAACTTCAACTTCTGTAAAAAGCTCCTCTCATTATCAAGCAATGTAGTTCAGCAGCACAACAACTGGATGGATAGCCATAAGTGTACTCCTTGAGTAAGTAGCGTAGCCTTCATTAAACCAGATGGAAAATCCACATACTCAACTTTCCTAGCTGGATGACTAAGATCTAACATTGGTTACTCAAGTCTACTTGCTCAAGAAGAGGGGCCTATTTAATTAAGAATTCCATTTGCAAAAATATGTTCAGTATACATATTAAAATATCTCTCTTACACACACAAGGAGCCCTTACTTATAAAATAGGCAACCTCAGTAATCACATGACACATTCACTGAATGAAATTATTTGCAAGTAAAAATATCTGAAAAAAAAAAAAATCATATTAGAGATTGATTCATCCATGCAATTGATTCATCCATGCAATTTCCCATCACCAAAAGGACCATCAATAAAATGCCCAGCAAAAAGTAAATAAATCCATAAACTCTAAGATCATACTACATACTGGAGTAAACATAACTTCCCTCCAATGTAAAACCATTTGACATTTAGACATTTTAATTTGTACAGACATTATTCACAGACTGACAGTTTACTGAGCTATAATGCTGACCTTCGCTTTTGAAAAAAATTCCCAGACTTTGTCAGTAGCTCAAAGTGCAGAGAGCATTATTTTTTATTTATTTTGGAAAACATCTTTAAAACTATTAAATTGATTACACACCCAGAAAAGTTCTTGTGATAAGTAAACCACAGACTGCTGCAAGAAATCAGTCACATTAGCACTCTATGCTTATGTCCGAACCAATAAAGCATACCTGTCAATTCCAAAAGAATTAAATTAGCTTAATAAGGTTATTTGCAAGGTTACATGGCAGTTTATTTTGGAAATAAGCAGAGATATTAAAAAGGCTCTGTTTCTCATAATTATGCTGAAAAATAAATACAACCTTCTGATTTAGTATGGAAGCATACCGGTCAACCTTGGAGCAAGAAATCTGGACAAGTGAAAAATAAGTGGGACACAGGCCCAAAAATAGTTATGCATCACAGACACCATTGAAACAACTGTAGCTGCAAACATTATACATCACTTATAATGTTTCTATCCCATTATTGTCATTTAAGCATTATATGGCTCACTCAATCCTGCCTTGCAACAAAGAAATTCATGCTTTGAAATGTCAAATGCATTAGAAATAATAAATAAAACACATTGCATCCACATCCTGCAACTGCCCACCTGCAAACAACCACAGAGCTTTCAGTGAAACTAGGGCTGCTTATAGAATGACAGCTCTCCCTAATTAAGTGTAAGGGTCGCTACAACAATGTCGAACTAACATAAGTTCAAACTTTGTAATATCGAACCTAAACTCAGAAACCCAATAGTAACAAAAACACAGAACAAAGATTTATTTCCCAGGGAAAAAAAATTGCTGTTCCGTGACAAAAAAAAAAAAAAATTAAACCTTAAACTTGGAGGGCTTTGCCCCCCACACCCCTACTTATATATGCCAACTCCACGATTTACCACAGTGGAGGAAATATCAAAGCCCCGAAAACGGCCCACTGATTTTTTTTCCCTGGGAAAAAAATAGATGTGCCGTGGCTTCGCTATTTTTGGATTTTGGACTTTAGGGTTTGATATTACAATGTTCAAACTTCTACAAGTTTGACGTAATATAGACCCAAGTCTAGTGGTATACAATCTACCAGGATCTGGGCTACCTGAAATAAATTAAATTATGGCCTGCAAATTGCAAGTGCACTTTGTTTAATTAAACTCTATTACTAAGCCCATGTACTGTATTTTTTCAGTAACATCCCAGTATCTATTTCCAGGTCAATTCACAAGACATTGGCAGTGGTAGACTTGGCATCCTTCAAATTCCTACAGGACCACACTTGTATTGCTAGCATTGTCCATTAAATGTAAATATCCATCCACTGCAAATGGCAAGAAGCTATATCTTAAAAAAAATCTAATTTTGGCATGCCTAGTACCCAAGTATAAGGTTTTGAAACAAAGAAACATATTCTCCACAGTCTGCAAGTCTCTGTCTTTAATAATCATCACTGTTGCAGCCCTCCCAACAAACACACACATGCACACTAAAACCCCCAACTTTTAAAAAAATGACATTGTGCCTACCTGCTTTGCTAGTGTTGATGATCCACCAAAGCTATACTTGTTGTTGTCCAATCTGACACTGCTTAGAACCCACCAAGGACAAAACAGTACTGGATGTTTTTTTGTTTGTCAGAAAAAAAAGTACAACTGTATATTCTACAGTCCCACAAAGTCAATCCACTACTGACCCATTAACCCTAGGCTGCTGTCTCATTCTTACTACCTGGAACTGCATTACTTTGGATGGCTACTTTTATTTCCTAAGCAAAAGACACAAATTGGAAGATGAGGCAAAAATCCAGACATTCTTTGGAAATCCATACAGTCGAGAGGTATGATTTCATATTCAATACAACACTCCCTCTGTCAGGAAAGCTTCAATTTAATGAACGTGTACTTTTAATGTACGATATATTTGTGGGCTTGTTCAGTAGGCAGATTAATCATCGTTAGCCTCTGTGCATGTCTCTCTCTGTCATGCGCACACACAAACATTCTGCTTTCATGCACGCACACACTCTGTACTTAACTATTAACACAGATAAGTGCTGTCCCTTTCAAAGGCAATGGAGTCAAATCCATACATGAGTCCCTCTTCAGTGAGAACACACACACTGATTCTTTGGTGTGAAATAATGGAGCAAACACACAGATCCTTCTTTGGTGCAAAAAATTAAAAACTAGAAGGGTGCTTTTGTACATGTGCACACCGATGTTAGAGTTACAGGTCATGGGTGTGAAAAAAAACACACAAAAAGTGTTTTGGGGCATGCATACATTGATGTAATTAGAGGTCATGGACCGCATGGAAGAACTCTGAGAGCCGCAGGCTGGACACGTCTGCTTTTTACGATATTTTAAATGATGATTCACAGTTGGGTCAGTAGATGGTAGTGTTGGACAGCTGGATAAGTGTTTCATGCAAGAATTGCTTTATTTATCTAATTTTATATTGTTATTTTATTACTAAGCATGTCTTTTGAGCACAGTTATGAGTGGAATAGTTTTATGTAACAGTTTTAATCATGATTTTAGTAGCTATTTTTAAAGTAATTTTATATTATGGAAATTATTTTTTTTAATACTATTCGACTCTTGGCTGGAGCGCCTTCTGTGTGGAGTCTGCATGTCCTCCCTGTGGTCAAGTTGACGTCTAAAGACATGCAGATAGGTGTGTGAATGGGTGTGCCTTCTTTGAAGTTTGGGCGTCGGGCTGGCAACTTGGCACCTTAAAAATCCACTGCCATTCATTAGCAGACCGGAGATATGCTGTGGTGACCCCTAAATGGGAAAAGACAAAAGACATTTGTTTTATATTTTTCAGCTGGTGAACTGTGATTGGTTAATTGCTTAATTTGAGATTTAAAATTATTTAAGTTGGTTGCCGCTTGGTACGCTCACATCTGATGAAGTTTTATTAAGACAAAAATGCGGTGACAACATTAAGCATCTGTGTGCTTTTATTCCAGTGTGTGTTTTTACTTCTGTTTAGATTGCTGACATCATTAAAAACTTTGGATTCGGATCGTGGTTTGTTCCTTCAGTGCCTTTTTCACGTTTACTAGTTTTTATTGCTGGGCACTTTATCCACTTTACTTGGTTTTAGTTTTCTTCAGTGGTTATGGAGGGACTTCATGATTCATATTTGGAGGAACAGAGGTGAAATTGGGGAAAATTCACAAGCATATTGGCTAGCTGACCCATCTGGTAAGTCTGCTGACCCCAGTGTGCCAATCCATGATCTCCTTGATGCTGAACACACCATTGCCTAGAAATCAGGAAGCAAATCAAGACAGATACCACAGAAGCAGCAATGAGGAGCTTTCTAATGTGGGTAGAGTGGATTTAGTCACTAATGGGTCCACAGAACCAGAAAACGAGAGCCTCAATGGTTTTCCGAACATTGAGTCAACCAAACAGACAAAATGACAGGAGCAGCAATGTTTGTCCTGCATCTAATGACAACAATGAACAAGGTGACTTTTCTGACTGATAGACAACATATAAATATGGACTTAAAGGAAATTTTAAACAGAAAGTATATTTTTTCAGTAGGGGAATGGACACATGACAATGAAATATATATTAACAACTTGGGGAAACTGAATATGTGGTTATAAAAGTATAAGATGCTTGAATTAGATGATGCATATTTAAGGCAATACTTATAGTTAAACATTGTACCTAAAGGTTTAAGGGTATGCAAATACCCCAACAATGTTAATGTAGGATTGGAGTTTCATAAAGAATTAAGAGTGATTTTTTGATAAATGCGGTTTTGATATGAGAGCAATAACCAAAAATAAGGCATGTGAAATTAATGTTTTATATGATTTAATTGAGAGCACCAATAACAATATAATCAACGATCTAATGTTTACAGTTGATAAGGAAAATGACAAGTATTTTGAGTTGCTACAAAAAATAGAATAAAAATGTAAAGGTGTATATATGAGGAAGATGAAGAGATAGGGATATTAATGAATATAAAGAACATGTGCATTACCCTAAACCAAAAGACTATAGATTATATAAACACAGAGATGAATTTTATGGTGAAGAAGTTAGTTCTGGACATAGAGGGAGTGAACAAATGCAGGATGGACATGTAGAGAGGCCATCATTTAATCTAAGGGACCCTTTGGATTTTTCTGCCTCTTCATAGATCCGGGAGACTGAGGAAAAAGGGGCCAGTGGATTACAATTACAATGCTTGGACAGGCCAACCCAGGGTACACCAGAAGTAGAATTTGGGAATGATGTTCTGAAAGATGGTCCTAAATTTATTTTTAAGGGTTTTAATATTTTCAACTATAGCAATGTGGACATTTAGAAGGGCCATTTTAATTTAGTGTCAAAGGGTTTTACATTTATATCCAGAACAAAAGTAGATCTTAGCAAGGTTATAGTGGATTTTAAATCATTAGGGAAAGAAAACCTTGAATTATTTTTTAATGGTCAAAGAAGGACTAACAGTTCAAATGATGCAGTTGCTAAGAAAAGTATTTTTAACCCCCCCCCCCCCACAATTTAGGAATTTTGAATGTATGGTAGAGATTGAATTAAGATGAGTGATAAAAGGAAACCAGGTAATTCCTAACTTAACTAAAGAGGAAGGACATTTATTGGATGAATTTAAGAGTAACAAATTCTTAAGGGTAATGAAATCAGCCAAAGGTGGAGGGGTAGTTCTGATGGACATGATTATTTATGAAGGAAAGATGACGGAAATCCTAGGGGAAAACAATAAATATACTAGGGATTCTCTGAATGATATAAACATAGTGTATAAAATAATTTGTTTGAATGACCTACTGATGGAGGGACTCATTGACAGAAAGATTTACAGTTTTTTTTGCATGTTGATAAGCCCAGAGTGCCTTCCATATTTGGCATCCCAAAGGTCCATAAGGATGTAAATAACCCCACTGAGAGACCCATAGTTTCTGTGGAGGGCTCTGTTACCGCCACATTAGCCAAATATGTTGACTGAAAATTTAAAGAAATTATCCATGATGGGAACAAATGTTTTAAAGGACTCTTGGGACCTGTTAAAGTAGGTTAACAGGAGCTCAGGTACCTATGAACCTTATATTCAGATAAATTGATTTTTTATCACCGTAGATGTTGTAGATCTATTCACTTCAATACCACATTGTGTGGGTTTAGAATGGTATGAGGAAGTGTTAAGTGCTCAGAATGAAATATCTTTTAATGAGTTTCATACCTGTTTGGTATTAATGGATTTAGTCCTAAAAAACAATTTCATTTTCTTTGAGGGTGAGTTTTTTTGGCAACTTAGGGGTGTCGCAATGGGGGCTAATTGTGTGATTACATACATAAATGTTATCCTGTCCTGCTGGGAATAGAAATTTGTTTTTAACTCTGAGTTTAAGAATTGTTGGAACCTTAATACATGTTTTTTGGATGATGTCTGCTTATTTTGGGTAAATACTGAAGAAAAGTTTATAGATTTTTTTTAATTGTACATCTAGCACCACCACATTTTTAAGATTTACTTATGAAATAAGACACAAGATGATATATCTGGATGTTAACATATCGAGACACAATGGCAATTTCAAATCATGCTTAGAAAAGAGACTTTCTCAAACTTATTTGTATTACACCAGTGCTCACCCTTTTTATCAGAAAAGGGGACTAGTGAAAGGTCAATTTGTACGTGTGAGTAGAATGACCTCCGTAGACAAAAACTTCAACAATGAGTGTAAGTTCTTAATGAATTTATTTAAAGTTAGAGGTTATCCTGAGAATTTATTATTAGAAGTGTATGAGGGGAGAAAAACTAGGTTCGCCCTCGTATTAGGGAAAGATATGGATAATACTGTTCAGAACATTCCTGTCACTGGGATAGTTGATAAAATGTACAATGATGCCCTAGTTATTACATACAATGGGGATTCTAAGCTTGTTAGAAATATTATTGAAAGGGAATGGATAGTTTGCCAACATATCAGATTTAAATTTCATTTTTGAGAAACCTTTTAAATGTATATACAAAGAGGGCTGGAACATAAAAAAATATTTAGAAAATAGAACGTCTGATCTTATTACCACTAAACAAGGTAAGAGGGGCACTTATAAATGTGGGAGTTGTCCCCAGTGCCCATATGTTAAGGAAGGGGATATGGTTTATTTAAACAGTAGAGACAGGTTTATCAGAAGCAGGGGTTATGCTAAATGTAACACTGGTGGCATTGTCTGCATCGCCCTATGTGATAAATGTGAGGTGTTTTACATTGGTAAAACTGAAAGGAAGTTTAAACTTAGAATTTATGAGCATAGATACGATATAAGGAAAAAGAATGCGAACAATGCTTTATTCAAGCATACCCTGACTTGTGATGGAGCAGACTTTTGTGTTTTTGTAATTAAAATATTGCCCATTGATCCAAGAGGTGGACCTAGGGAGACTCTATTGGAGTACAGGGAATTGTATTAGCAGTTAGTGTTAGAGGCTAACGGGTCCCTGGCTTGAATCACACTGCCTCTTTGGTACCAGTTTTAAAGCTTAGATCAGCTAAACTTGAAGATATTTTAAACAATGATTCACAGCTTGACCACTAGATGGTGGTGTTGGACAGCTGAATACATGTTATTTCATTCAAGAATTGCTAATTCATTCATTCAATTTATCATTTTATATTGTTATTATTAAACAAGTCTTGAGCACAATTATGAGTGGAATAATTTTATATAACAGTTTTAATCATGATTTTAGTAGCTATTTTTAAAGTCATTTTTATATTATGGGAATTACATTTTTTAACGCTACATACTTTTCAACTGGTGAACTGTGATTGGTTAATTTGAGATTTAAAGTTATTTAAGTCTGTTGCTACTTGGTACACTCATATCTGATGAAGTTTTATTAAGACGAAAATGTGGTGACAATGTTAAGCGTTTGTTTGCTTTTATTCCAATGTGTGTTTTTACTTATGTTTGGATAGCTGACATCATTAACACATTTGGATTTGTATCATGGTTTGTTCCTTCAGTGCCTTTTTCATGTTTACTAGTTTTTATTGCTGGGCACTGTATCCACTTTGTTACGTGGCATACCTCAGATCATTGTTAAAGTGTTACCCTCATTTTTATTGAGGTTCTTCAAGGTTCTGAACCATTGCAGTTTGTCAGGATGTCACATTGAAGGAAAAGAAACAAAAACATTTCTCCTACTCTGATATTTCAGGAACTGAAATGGCATGAATTTTCTCAAGGCCTATACAAAGCCATTTTGTCTTTGAAACCTTTTTTTTTCATTTCCATGCCCCCCCCCCCCCCCCAAAGAGACATCATGAATTTTCATCTGAGGAGGAGGAGGACGAATCTGATTTTGATTACAATTCTTTACTCATCTAAAATACATTCTTCTGAACAACTTCATATGATGAAGACACCCTTGTCCCCTGATTCCCTGCAGATCTCCTTTGAGGAACCTATTGCTAGAATGATGCAACATCTTGAATGGGAATACAGATAAGTCAGTGAAGTGAAAAAAAAAAAGATGCTAGGATTTGCTTGAATTAGGGAGTCCAAAACTCACTGCAGTACCCTCTGTTTTAGAATGCTTCCTAGATGCTTTTGCATCCACTTCCTCTTATTCTCAGCCTCAGGCTCCCAAACTGTCTGACAGATTTTATAAGGTTCCTGAGGATTTGAAGTTTCTGTACAAAAACTCTGTTGTGGATGCTTCTGATTTTCTATCTGTACTAAGGCCACCAAGCGTATACCTGCAGCTAATGTGTTGCCATCATATAGAGTTAGAAGGGCTATAGACAGGTATGGTAAAAGGTATATACCTTTGCCACTCTGGTCTTTAGTACCTTAAATTTTCAGACTCAGATGACAAAATACCTTTTGTCTATTCTACGAGACAATTAGTTAAAATTGACTAATTGGTAAGAATCTGGACATAAGTCTCAGGTGGTACCCATGCTCACTCAAGCTACACATTCTATAACCTACAGTTATGATGTTGCAGAGGCTTCCTCCAGGCCACAGTTGCTGGCTGTGTCATCAGAAGATCTGCTTGGCTTTGCCTCCATTTCCCTACCAGAGGACATGAAAGTCAAGCTGTTGGATTCTCCTCTTCATAGGGAGCTCTTGTTTGTCACTACTGTAGGTGAGCTATTCAAAACTCTTCAGGTAAATGTTAAATAATGCAAGATTTTAAAAATATGTCTCATTTCTGTCCCCAGATGTCAAAGGAATCATCCTTCCAAACCATCTTTCTTTGTCCGCAGGAAGCAAAAGTCCATCCACAAGTGCAAGAAGAACCCCCCCCCCAAAAAAAAAAAAAAAAAAAAAAGATTTCAGGAAAAAAACAACAGGGGATTCTAACTCTTAAAAAAGCTCACTTTTAGATAAATCAGCCTCAACCCATCTCCTGCGGCCCTCTACCTCCTTGGTCCAGAAACCCCTTTGTCCAAAAGACTCTGTCAGTACCTTTCAGCCTAGGAATTTATTACTTCAGATACATGAATTTTTTTCCATCATCCAATATGGTTAAAAATGTCTTGGTGGGAGCTTCCCTCAACTCTGCCCAATCAGGCCCATCTCCTTTTCTCTCTCATTCAGGACCTTCTCTCCCAGGGAATAATAGAACCTGTTCTACCTTTACAATTGGGAAAAGGTTTTTATTCCAGACTTATGGTTTCCAGAAAAGAGAGGGTTTGGAGTTCCATACCAGTTTTATCGTACCTCAGCCCTTTTCTGGAAGTGACATATTTCAAAATGCTCTCCTTGCAAACTTTACTTCCTTTCATCCTTTCTCATACCTTTGTAGTATTTCTAGACTTTAAGGATGCATACCTGCAGATAATTCCACAGGTTCTCTGTTTCTTATCACACTTTCAGTTCTCTGCTTTACCCTTTCATCTTTCTACTTCCCTCAAGGTTTGCATGAAATGCCTTGTACCATTGTCATTGTCTTTTTCAGAACCTAGGGAATACAAATATTTTCTTGCCTGGATGAAAATCTAATTAAGGTCTCATTCAAATATACACTATCACACTTAAGCAGTTTTGCTTCTGGAAAGACAAGGCTTCACCAGCAACCTTCAAAAGTAGGAAAGACAAGGCTTCACCAGCAACCTTCAAAAGTAAGAAATTATTAATTTCCTTGGCAGTTTGAAGCATATACAGCATATCACTATAGTCAGTTTAGTGCTCATGATTATAAAGTGTTTGTTTATAATAGATAAAAGAATGGCAAAGATGATGCCAAAATTGAAAGACATGGATCAATGTGGTTTTGTGGAAGGAGAAGCAAACATTTGACAACATTAATAGAAGAATGATGATCTAGAGGAAAGCAGAATATAAGAAAATACCACTGTTGTTGGTGGGTCTTGATGCAGAGAAAGCATTTGACAGAGTAAGCTAGAATTCTGAGTAGGGCAATGGAAGCATTTCTATTCCCTGATAAAATTATAAGGTTGATTAGAGGGTATATGAGGATCAGAGGTGAAAATTAAAGTGGGTGGATTCCTCTCTGGTAAGCTCTGGTTGAGTAGAGGAACCGTGCAGGGGTGTTCTTTTTCCTGCTTGTTATTACCATTATATTTAGAACCGCTGGTAAAGAAAATAGAGAGGTCAGGAATTCAAGGATAAAACTGATATGGTAGTCAAGAAATGCTGGCTTTATTTGCAGATGATATTATTGTATACCTGATCAAACTAGAAAAGGATAGTTCAGTGCTGTGAACATTGAGTTTCAGTTCTTTTCTGAATACAATATTATTGAAAATAAAGCAAAGGCAATAGCTGTAAACTATGAATCCTCACAAAACTGGTTCAGCAATATCCATATTTATGAGAACAAAATAAAATGAAGTACCTAGGAGTATGGCTGAAAAAGGATTCTGTTATGACAGCTAAAGATATGTGGGACGAGACTAAAAAGATAATACAAAAACTGTGAAATTGGAAGGTCTGTTTTATGAATATGGATAGCAAGATACAAGCAGTCAATATGTTTTTAGTCCCTTTAGTTTTATACACAGGTCAGGCATATTTTTATCAAACAAAAGAGAAGTTGTGGATAGCAATTTTAATAAGGAGTTGAAGGATTTTATCTGGGAGGTGCCGATGGCAAGAGCCAAGTGAGATAAACTGAGCCTTCCAATAGAACAAGGTGGTTTGGTATTACCTGATTTGAAGGGGTATTTCAGAGTTGCACAGTTAAGACTCCTACACCTAGCACAAGCAGAAAGCTATAATTCATAGCAGAAAAGAGGATGATAAAACAAGGGTGAAGCTCAAGAAACAGAGAGAGACAGATTATGGATGCAGAGCCTTGAGGAAGATAACAACCATACAGAATATTATATTCATAAAGTAGCAGAAAGTATTTTAAGAACTAAGCCAATATGGGGATGGAGAAAGGAGATTTTGCTGATGGGAATAATTGCAATTAGGGATACAGACAAGAGACAGGAGTGGACTGGGATTTGCTGGAGAAAATCGTAAAGGAACCAAGGTATTGTGAGCAAATAATTAGAGAGGGGAAGGGATGAGGCCAAGAATTAATTTGGACTGCAGGCTAGAGATTGCCTTCCCTATCAAGGACTGATATCTGAGACTACGGAAAGACAAAGGAATAGGGGGATCCTTAGTGAAAGAACAACACTGGTAGAGTTTTTGGTAGAATCTAGAACAGAAGCTGCTGTTGAAAAAGAGATAATTAGTAGAGCATATAAAATTCCACGGTACAGTAGAGACTATTATCCAAACGTCACTTATCTGAACGCAGCCTTCCAAAGTTTTCGGGTAGGAAGAATCATAGTCTGAATATGTAAACATATGTACTCACTCGTGCATATTTTTTGAGCTTCTAGCCCACTCGTGTGTGAAAAATATTCTTTATTGTCCACTGGAATCACCAAATGGTTGAAAAGTGTATTCTCTGCGTGCAGGAAAAACAAGATTTTAGAAGTTTATTTTCTGGTTCAATTATATGTTTGATGATCTGAACTACCTAAGGTCCCAGTTAGTTCAGATAATCGAGAGTCTACTGTAACTATAAGAATCAATCAAAGGAGGTTAGAAATGGTTGGATAAGCAAGTTGCAAAGAAACAATGGGGGATATATGTATGTTTCCCAAATATTCAACAAAGTCTAGAAGATTTAGAATCTTTGCTTGGAAGTGTTTACATAGGTATTTTATACTCCAAAGAATTTTTCCTCAGGTAGATAGCAAATGTTGGAGGTGTGAATGGAAAGAAAAAGGTAATTGGGAACATATTTTTTGGAGTTTAATGATTTGGCAGATTTTTAAAAATTCCGTGCAGAATATTTTATCAGAAATACTGGGTGAGCAAATTGGTATAGCTAAGGAAATGATTTTTTCAGCTATGATACAGAATCAGAATTGCCTAGACATAATAAGGCCTTGCTGAGTCTAATTGCGGCGGCTGCCAAAAAAGTAATTACTAGAAAATGCAAGTCAGTTTCTAAACCAACCGTACGAGATGTAGTGAATATAGTAATGGAGATAAAATGTCTGGAAATGGGGTCTGTAGAAAAGGGTAGGTGCAAATTACATAGAAAAAATGTGAATTGTGGGAACAGTACATGCAGAACAGTATTTTGGAGTAAGAATGAGATTTAAAAGAAGGAAGGATTTGAATGAGCTATGTAATGTTTGACTGACAATGACTGGATAGATAAGTGATGTATACTGTTTGCAACTAAAATATATCACTATGGTTTGTTTTCCTTTATATAAATGTATGATTGGCCTATATCATAAGCAATAATTTAATAAAGATGTTTCTTGTTTAAAAAAATAGAAAGTTTTGGAACAGTTCATGCAGAAAAGTGGTTCAGAGGAAGAATGAGGTTTAAGAGACAGTAGTTGCTGAATGATTTATATAACGTTGTTTAGATTATACGTTATATAACAATATATAAATATATATATATATATATATATATATATATATATAAAACAATATATGTTATGTGATCCTATCTCACCTACATTCTGTACTGATGGGCTCGGAGCCGATCCCTCGGCTCCGACTCGGCACGCTATGCTATAGAGCGAAGCCTCTTATTGGCTGAGCTATTTTCTATCCCAGGATGCACCACCACTAATCCCCCAGATCTCGTTTGCCGCTTACAAGCTAGGACGTGGTCTCAAACTTGGCTGAGCTAAGTACTGTTTTCTTCAAAGTTTCCTGTCAGGAATTTTGCTATTCTTACCCCAAAAGCTGTTTTAACAGCTATTGTTGTTGTACGGGTGTGTTTTGCTAACATTTGTTGAGAAAAATTGTGTTTTTTGGTTTAAGGGAAAGGTTTCCCGTTTAAGTTAGAGGGGCCTTCCCGTATTCTTTATCTAGTGTCTTTTGTTGTTTTTCAGGAGGTCAAGTACCTGTTTAAGTTAGAGGGTCTTGGCCCTCCTTTTTCAGTATTTTTGTCCTGATATTGTGTATTTCTTCGTTTAAAAAAAAAAAAAAAAAAAAAAAGCAAAGTTGGTTTAAAATTTTTAGTTGTGGTAAAATCTCATCACTGAACAGTTACTTTAACCTGTTTTTTTAGTGCCTGTTAGTCAGTATGTCTAAAGAACATAGACCCTCTGGGTTTAAAAAGTGTGCGAGGTGTGGTTGCAAAATGTCCATAACTGACGACCACTCCTCGTGCGTATATTGTTTAGGTGCCAAGCACCTACAGGAGTCCTGTAGCGTGTGTCACGCCTTTTCTTCTAGAGTCCTCCAAGAGAGGAAGAATAAATTAATATTAAAAGGGCTGATTAAACCCTCCTTCGAGGAGGCCTTATCTTCCTCTTCCTCTCCTACCAAGAAGAAAAAAGCGTCGTCTCCGACCAGTCTGTCGGAACCGACTGCCAAGAAACCTAGGCAGGCTTCTCCATCGGCTCCACAGACTTCGGAGCCGAGGGCGGAACGGTCTGCCTCGATGCCTCCAGTCTCGACTCCTCTGGTTTCGGAGCCGAGGACTGGGGCATCGAGAGGCGGGTCACCTTCATCGGCTCCACTGATTTTGGAGCCGATGAGGGTTGCCGACTCTTCCCCTTCGGCGCCGAAGCCCTCCTCGGCACCAAGGGAAATTGTTTTGAGGTCTCCCTCGGAACCGATAGTAGTCGAGTCCATTCGGAGCCGGTCCCCTAGTCCTATGGAGCCGATGGAGAAGTCGGTTCGGACCCGATCGGTGTCATCTAGATCCTCCAAGATGTGTGATTCGGACATCGACAGGGTGCTCCTAAGACTTTTCCAGTCTCTGCTGTTCCAAAAGTTAGTTTCGGCTCCAGCCCATTCGGCTTTGGAGCCGATGGTCCACCCTGTTGTTATGGTTCCTCCTCTAACAGCCTCGGCACCGTTGGAGCCGGTGCTGGTGGAGCCGATGGAAGTTTTCGGGTCGGGCCCGACCCTTACTCCAACCCAGGCTCTCGAGTCGGAGTTCGGTACGCAGACCTCCTCTGTCGGCCCCGGGGGGGGACACTTCGGGACTGATGTTTTCGGTCCCAAGCCTTCCTCTCAGTGCGTCGGCTGCGGGGGTACCGTCTACCGTTGTGGCCACGGAGGTGGGACCTTTCCAGGATTCTGGTGGTCCCGCCTTCAGGGCCATGAGGAGTGCATTAGCCAAATTTTCTTTGGCTACCTCCACGGTCTCTCCAGCACCTTCCCTGCATACGGAGACTGGGTCTTTGGCAGTTCCCCTGTCCTTAGACAGCGGAGCCCCAGGGCCTGAGGTCACCCCCTCTGGGGGTTCCCCCCCTCTTGGAGGTCCCTCTGAAGCCTCTTCGGAGGAACCCCCCAGGAAAAGATTGTGCAAGAGGAAGCACGTTGACTCCCCCGATGAGTCTCTCACGTCAGACACTGATCTTGATGATGCAGAGGGGTCCCCAAAGTCGTTCTCAGATGATGTCTCCTTTGCAGACATCCTGGAAGCCCTTAAACAACGAGGTGGCTGGCAATCCAAACCCCCTTCTGCTGATGAATCGGTGTTCCTTAAGGCCTTCGGGGCTCAGCCCTCCGCCTCCTGGGTGTCTCCGCCCTTCGACGAGCTCCTAGATTTGATCTGTCAAAGGGTGTGGGAACACCCAGAGTCTGTGGAACTGGTGCCTGCTCGTCCGAATAAGTTCCTGTCAGCACCCCCAGAAAAGGAGTTTTTGACGAAAGGTGTGGCTGTAGATGCCTTGGCGGTAGCATCTGCTACCCAGCAAGATGTAGCAGAGGCTTCGACGTCCGTCCATCCTCCTAATAAGGAGTCTAGGAGCATGGATCGGTACGGTAAGCGCACCCTAAGTTCAGCGGCCTTTACTTTAAGGTCCCTGAACTATCTAACGCACTTCACCAGATTTCAGAGGGATCTGATTAAGGAACTCTCAGATACCCTCTTGGGTAACCTGCCTGAGCAGCTGGCCCAGACGGTTGGCTCTCAGCTGGCTACACTGTCATCCATATCAAACTCGTCCACGAGGCTCATTTCTTATGCGGCCGAAGGGGCGAGTAGAGCAGCGGGTACAGGCATTGCTCTACGGTGGCAAGCCTGGCTCCTCCTGTGTCATTTTGCGGAGGCCTTTAAGTCTTCCTTTGCCGATGCCCCCTTTGATGGGTCCTCTTTGTTTGGACCCAAGGTAAAGGACACATTGACCCGCTGCGAGCAAGAAGGTAAGACTTTGACTGCCGTTGGGGCACGATTTTCCACTCCCTTTCGGCCTTATCCCAAGGCTAAAAGAGGAGGGAAAATGTGGTTCCATAGATCTCAGGAGTCTTATCCCTCACAGCAGGACGATCCCCCTTCTAGAGGCAGAGGAGGGGGAAATTCTTCTGGAAGACGCCGTCCCAGAGGCGGCAGAGGCCCCCGCAACACTGGAGACCGCGAGTCCTTTCGTGGCTCTTCAGCCTTTCACAGTCCCTGAGGGATTGCCCGACTGTGCAGCTCTGGAGCCAGTCGGGGTCATTTCGAGGCACCTAAAAGCCTGGTAAGGTATCACTCAGGACCGATGGGTGCTTCAATTATCGCTGGAGGTTACGCCATCCCTTTTCTTACTCCCACCTCAGTCCAAAAATCCCGGACCCGCCACCCAGTCAATGGGAAATTGCAGCCTTAGAAGTTTCAAAGCTGCTTCAAAAGGAGTCATCCAACCGGTCCCAGACCAGATCGGATTAGGGACTTACTCAAGATTCTTTTTGGTGCCAAAAAAGACCGGGGACTTGAGGCCCATTTTGGATCTCAGCATTCTAAATCATTCAGTCAAAAAGTCCAAGTTCTGAATGGTCACCCTACAATCCATTCTCCCACTGCTGGAGAAAGGTGTTTGGATGTGCTCCATAGATCTCAAGGATGCTTATTACCATATCATGGTACATCAAGCGTCCAGGAGATATCTGCGCTTCTGCCTAGGAGACAGTCATTTTCAGTTCCGCTCGCTGCCCTTTGGTCTCACCACAGCCCCCAGGGTGTTCACCAAATGTTTGGTGGTCGTGACTGCTCACCTGAGAAGTCTAGGATTCCAGGTGTTGCCGTATCTAGACGATTGGCTCCTGACTGCCACCTCCAAGCATCTACTATTGCGGAGCCTACAAGCCGCAATATCACTGGGCACTTCCCTTGGAATCACCTTCAATTGGCCAAAGTCTGTGTTGCTGCCATCTCAACGCATAAGATTCATCGGAGCAGAGATAGACTCAAACCAAATGCGGGTCTATCTACCTACAGAAAGGATACAAACCATACAGGCTCAAGTTCCAGCCTTACTTCCCAGATCCAAGGCCCCAGTCAGAATGGTCCTGCAGCTATTGGGATCTATGTCCGCCACGGTTCTTCTAGTTCCCCTAGCAAGGTTGCACATGAGAATTCTCCAGTGGCTTCTTTCAACACAGTGGTCCTTTCAGGATCTCCCTCTCAGTCACCTCATATGGATCACGGAAACCTGCAAACGGGACCTTCGCTGGTGGCTGGTGCCCTCCAATCTGGATCAGGGACGACCCTTCGTTCCACCTCCTCCGGTGGCCACTTTGACTACGGACGCCTCCCAGATGGGGTGGGGGGGGCATTCCCTGGGCAGGTCAGTCCAAGGCAAATGGCATTCGGAAGAGACTCTGCTTCATATCAACATCTTAGAAATGAGGGCGGTGTTTCTGTCCCTACAAGCCCTTCACGATTACCTCCCTCAGGGCGTAATTACCGTTCACTCCGACAACATGTCAGTAGTCTGGTACCTGAACAAGCAGAGAGGGACCAGATCATACCCCCTTTGCAGAGAGGCCATGAGAGTTTGGGAATGGGCAGTGTCGACCAAATGATTTCTAGTGGCGACTCATATTACTGGCAAGTCCAATTTGATAGCCGACAGATTGAGCAGAACTATCCTCTCTCCGCACGAGTGGTCTCTGAACATTACGGTTGCAAATCAGATTTTCAGCAAATGGGGAATTCCTTGTTGCGACCTCTTCGCAACCCCGCTGAATGCGAAGTGCAAAAAGTTCTTCTCCCTCTCTCCGGCTCCGGGGGAGAGCCCTATGGATGCACTAGCCCATCCATGGCCCACCGGCTTGCTATATGCTTTTCCCCCAGTTCCCCTCCTTCCCAGAGTGATCCAAAAGGCATCTCACTTGGGGAGCAAAATGATCTTAGTTGCTCCTTACTGGCCTCGTCAGGTATGGTTCCCCTATCTTCGGAAATATGCACTGGAAGGTCCATGGTTCCTGGATCAGATCCCAGACCTATTAGTTCATCAGTCGGGACTACTCCACCAGTCCCTACACACCTTGAAATTGACAACTTGGTTCCTCCTCTTCCGACTATAGTCAGGAATCATACCTTAGACCCGGAAGTTGTACACATCTTATCTTCAGCCCACAAGTCTGCCACTAAGAAATTGTATTCTAGCAAATGGAAGAGATTTGCTATTTGGGCTCAACTCTGGGGTCTGGATCCCATCACTATTCCCGTATCAGAAGTCCTGAAATTTCTAACTTCCCTTTTCAATCAAGGCTCTTCAGTTTCTACCATCAAGGTTCAATTGGCAGCTATTTCCAATTTTCACGAGTCTATAAACCCACCTTTAATGAGCAACAGATTGTGTAAGACCTTCTTGAAAGGTGCTGCGCTTTTACGACCTCCAATTTCTCATCCTGCTCCTCCATGGGATCTCGATGTGGTGTTACGTGCCTTAACTTCTTCCCCCTTCGAACCGGCAGCAACATGTGATTTAAAATTTCTATCGTGGAAAACTGCCTTTCTGGTTGTGATTACTTCTGCCAGAAGGGTTTCAGAGCTTCAAGCTTTGTCTGTAAAACCTCAGTACTTGGTTTTTCACAAAGATAGCGTATCTCTCAGGCCAAATCCATCTTTTGTCCCTAAGGTTTGTTCCAGTTTTTGCCTACAACAATCATTAGAACTTCCAGTCTTCTTTCCGAAGTACTCAAACAAAGCGGAATACATATTCCACTCATTAGATGTCCATAGGCAATTGCGTTTTAATTTAGATAGGACCAAACAAACAAGGAAAACAGATCAATTGTTTGTATCCTTTTTGGATAATAAATTGGGCAAAGCCGTCACAAAGGTCACTATTGCCAAATGGATCAGAGACTGTATTACTCAAGCTTATTCCTCTTCTAATAAAGAGCTTACGACCTCTGTCAAGCTCATTCTACAAGAGCTATGGCTACTTCAATAGCATTCCATTCTAAGCTTGCCATTAGTGACATTTGTGCTGCGGCTACGTGGTCTTCCCCGCACACTTTCATTTCTCACTACAAATTGGATGTGGCATCTAGGGGACGAGCTTCATTTGGTTCCACAGTGCGCAGGAGTGTTTTCCAGTGAGCCACCCAGGATTTAGGTGCTAGGGACGCTGTCCCATCAGTACAGAATGTAGGCGAGATAGGATCACATAACATCTTTTAGTTATGTACTTACCATAACTTTAGATGTTTGGGATCCATCTCGCCATTCAATAACCCACCCTCCTTCCCCCTTCCTTGGAGATCAGAGGATTTCAGAAGGTCCGAATTCTGTTGTTTCATCTTGAAACATCAGGCAATGTTATATAAACAAGTTATGTATGTGTGCATGAATGCGGACAAACAAGATCTGGGGGATTAGTGGTGGTGCATCCTGGGATAGAAAATAGCTCAGCCAATAAGAGGCTTTGCTCTATAGCATAGCGTGCCGAGTCGGAGCCGAGGGATCGGCTCCGAGCCCATCAGTACAGAATGTAGGCGAGATGGATCCCAAACATCTAAAGTTATGGTAAGTACATAACTAAAAGATAAATATATATATATATATATATATATATATGTGTGTGTGTGTGTGTGTGTGTGTGTGTGGATGATTTTTAGTACTTGCAAACTTGATAATATGGTTTGTTTGCTTTTATATAAATGTAAGTTTGTTTGTGTCACAAGTGGTAATTCAGTAAAGGTGGTTTTATATATATATATATATATATATATATATATATATATATATATAGGTAATGTAAGTGTTTTGGCTGAGGACACTTAACATCACCTCTAGACTGAGAGCAGATATCCCTATCTTAGTGCTTTGAACTTGTACATCAGATTGCTATAGAATTAATTTCCTTATGAAGTTAGACACATTCTCCTAGTTTATCATTCGCTTGCTTTCTCTGTCACGTCCCCTTTTTCTTTCTCCTAAAACAAATGTATTTTTGAGTCCAACAATTAAGCATGGAGTAGGGTGCTCAAAAATGGTGCAACCTCATTTTTTTGTACATTATTTCTTGGTGGGGTGGCTTGATCACCTCTCTTAAGGTAATTGTGCCCATTTTGTAACTGTTTTAAATTGCAAGCTTTATTTCATTAAGTAATGTTCCATTTCATTGAATTTTATTCCCCCCTCTTAATGTCTTGACATGAAGTCATTGCATTACCAAGAGATTGAACTCAGTCTTAGACTCATATAATAAGAGTGGGAGATTGCATTTATAGCTACAGTACAAATCGGAGAACATTTAATAGTTATTGTTGTCAGTGCCTTTAACTATCCAGTTACCTAGTTCTTAAGTAGTGTCATTATTAATGGTTTTAAAATCTCCTAATCTGGCACTTTCTTACTCTGTTTTTCATTTGGCTATTCTGTCTTCCAAATTTGCATATTTTACTTTTTTTTCAGGCTGCTTTAGAAAAACGTCTATATGGCATTCAGAGATGGCCCTTCTCATTTTACTGTTCTTAATCTGACAAGGAGTTCACATTCTCTTTCCTTGCAAGCAGAATGGAAGATGTGCTTAGACTGGAGATCATATGGCTTCTCACTGCAGAACTTTTTGTCATGGTTTTAGTCATTCCATTGGTAACTTTGCAATTGTTAGGTTAATTACTATCTCATGAACTTCTTACTTTCTTATGGTATCAGTGTATTTTTGCTTCTAAACTATTGGAAACTATTACATTTCTTATACTGGCAGTGACTTTTAAAATGTTAAAATTTTTCCACTTGTTTTTAGAGTGATTGATGATACTGCTGTAAGTCATAACCCCTGAATTTGTTTATTTTAATGTGAATGGTTTGCACTACACCATTAAAGTTGCTTGCCTATCTAAAGAGGATTCAAGCTTTGGTAAGCTTGTTAACAAAAGCAACTTAAGTATATCTGTTTCAGTCTCAGCACCATCACAAATCTGGAAAATGTAGTGGTTCTAATTAAAATCAAGTCCTAATGACAGAATTAGTGCTGTTTAGTGCAGAGAAATAAGGTAAAAAAAACTGACAGACTCAGTACGTGTAAGTGTGATTAGTACACTCAAGTATACCTAATTTGTCATAGTTGTTAATGGTCCACAATATAAAAATGAAGAATTCAAATAATTTGTGTATAAGTGGGAATTCGGACTTGCAAGATCATTCTATGTTATCTTCAATGTAATAGAAAAGAACTGTCCAGTGAAAATCTTTTGAGTTAGAAACAACCATGATAAATGCCATCTAACAGTCTTGCAATGTATGAATAGTTCACTGCATGGGCTCTGTCTGTTATCAGCTTAACAGTTAAAGGGCAAAAAAATAAAAAAGTGATCTACCTTCTTCAGGCATGGCACTGATGCCTGAAACTTAATTCAAAGTAATCCCTGGAAGAAATTCAACAAACAACAACAACAAAGATACTAAGATTACAAACTGAAGAAAACTACAAAAGCCACAGGACGGTTTGTAGCCAGAAGCTGAATTTGGAGAAGCAGCTAGAATAAAATCCTATTCTGCGTGTAGGGAAGACAGAAAAGTCACAGATAGATGCACTGAAATCTAGGCAAGAAGAGCAGTTATAAATGTTTAAACCAATAAAGCTCCATGAAGTTAATGAAAGTATGAGCTGTCTGTATATCTAAAATTGTAGTATAGCAAGAAATGTAACAGAAAGGAGGATCAGATATCCAAATGGAGGATCTATGAAATTCTTCAGATCTAAAAGAAGACAAACAGTTTGAGAGTCAAACGTGATCCTAAAGATTGACAAGTTTTATTTAATAAAATGTTAACTGGTGTGAACAGATGACATTATTTTATAGGAAGGCAATGACATGCTTATTACAGAGTTAAGATAAGTTTAATGACGGAATTCATAATACCTGAAAGAAAGTATATAATATAAAAATATAACTAGAAAAAAGGGATATGTAGTCTATAAAGCATGTAGCTTTAAATAGTCTAATGACCATCTCAGAGAGTTGCATGTCACATAGTACATTTGTTCTAGTGGGCAGTCTGAATAGGCACCTCAAGCTATTGTCTTTTGCTGTAGAGTGAGCATTCTGACAAGCATTCATATGTTACAGGTAGGTCAACCTCAGCCATGCCATTCTACACAGGCACAAAAGTTATCTTATGGCCAGAGTGAAGAGGAACAGAACAGTCACAATTACAGTGAAAAAGTGGCAAGCAATGAAGAAGTAATATAGGGCCTTAAGGAGGTTCTCAAGCTTATCTAGAGCCTTCCCCATGTGGTAGAACTGGAGCTACAGCAGGTGAGATAGTTGAAAGCTTCCATGTGGTAAAGGAATGAACTCAAGTGCCAGATATGTTCAGAGCCCTGTATATCTTGGTCATCTGCAAAGTTGTGAAACATTTTGGTCTCTGTGACCTGTACTAGACCAGAAAAACAAAAAGATTGCAAGGGAGTCTGTACTACGATTCTTGTTTTGTTCCTCTACACACTAAAGCAGGGGCAAGTAAAAGGCATCAACCTTCTTGGGTGATTAAGGGCAAAGGCAGGGTATGTCTAAGCTGCATTAATTGCATTTTTCATAACCTCTTCCAGGGTAGAGGTATAACCAAGGCTCATGAAGTACTTTCCTAAGAAACTTAGCCTGGAGTTTCATGAGGGAGGCAAAAGGGGACTACAGGCCGGTCCATCTAGCAGTTATAAGCATGACGAACTACACAAAGGAGGAGTTCATATGGTGGTGAGATGGAGCAAACTATCCTTGTCTGACCTGAGGCCATAGGTTTCAGAATCCTCGGACTTCTTAGGAGTTGGATTTCTGTGTATCAGCAGTTACAAGAGGTTTAAGCCAGACTATACCTCTGCCACTCAACATTTCACCCAAGGTGATTGACCAACACTGAATGTCAGGGGCCAGGAACTGGCACTTGATTGTGTGACAACCAAAAGTGGTATGTACACTGGAGAGAGGGCTGCTCCAGCTAGTGCAGACTTCAGACTGAAATTCCTATGGTTGAAATCCCGCCCTCGTACCTTAGGGTCTCATTACACATCAAGCATAAGCTTGATGTTTGCCTTCTGAGATTTGGGCAGTTATGTGGAACTACCCAACAAACTCAGTTCCATTTGGAACTGCTGCTCTAACAAGACTAGGGCAGCAATAGGTGGAGAGACCTGCTAAATACTAACAGCAAAGGGTTACATCATGGGATTAGGCAGGCTGTCCTAAGGCTCTGCCTGAGCATCCGAGTAAAGGTTATAAGAACCCCAGGATGCACCCCCCAGGTGTGGAAGTACAAAGAAAGCATCTCTCTCCTGTACCTTCATGACTACCTGCAGTGATGCTGGTTGGTTAGTTAACCACTACACTTTACCTTTAAGAAGTTAAAGCCTCAGAATGCTGTTTATCTTAGTGATGATGCTGTAATGCCAGGGACTATGTAGAGGACCCTCTCACTGATCCTGACTCGAAGAGCTCTGACTGACCACCTTGTTCCTAGACAAGAAGTTTGATAAATGTGTTTCACTTCTTATCCAGATTAAACCTCTGGTACTTGATGCAACTGTTGATACTTCTACACTATGTGCATCATATGATGTTAGTACACAGATCATTTAAAATGAATAATTCAGATTGCATACTAGAAATTAATATAGTATGTAGAGTTATTGTGACAATTTTTTTTGATCAGTCTTCCATACATTGAATATTAGTTTACAGTTGGATTAGAAATCTGTGTACAGTCTTTTACACCAGCTTGTAGATCTAGAATACTTTTATTATCCTCATCCTAAAGAGCAGTGTGTGTTTAGATTGAGCTAAATTATCAGTCATAGCTACTTGCGCAACATGAGGATATGGAGATGACCTTTCTAGATCTAAACCTGCAGTATGCCACTTGAATTTGAATACACAGACAATTGAATTTCTCACAGAACCATATACTTAATTCACCTGTTTTCTGTTTCTTCTGTACACTTTTTGATTGGATCCAATATGGCCTACACTGTTTTTCCTGGACCATTTGATCTGTGAAAGAACAAACTGCATTCTGGCCAACTCTTTCCTATTTTCTTAACACACAATGATTTTTTTGAATAGTCTGTCATGGTAAAACTTTTGTTTACGCTGTATTTTTTGCAAGAAATCAGTGGCACTTTGCCTAATGTCTGGCACTAATAATGGGTATGACATAGGTAGTTTAGATTTTGGACATGTACCCATCAATAAATGTACTGGTAACACTCGTACAGACTTTAGTAGTTAGCACCTGTATTCTAAAAATGGCAGATAAATGAAAACAATCCAAATTCTCTGTCACCCCATTTTGATAAGATTTTTGCAATCTGAGACATCTATTTCTCTTGTCATTATTTTCTGGATGCGTAGAACTCAACTGGTGTGCTTAAATTCCTACTAATGCAAAAATGTAATTCTTGACAGTAAATTGAGGGTCATAGTATATCACTTCATCAGGAATACCATTTCTAACAAAGTTAGATTTCAGCAGTGTAACAACACTATTACTTATGGTTTAATGTATCTGAGCAACTTCCATAAAACTGAAATAGATATGAGAGATAATGATCATTTCTGTCTTACAAAATCAACTCTTACTTACCTCCAAGGAAGATCTCTAATGTATTATTTCCTCATTTTGGTTTTCATTCCTGACCATATTACAGATTTTGCTTTTCCAATTCAGCTATTCAAAGTGTTTACACATCTTACACCAATAAAGAAAAAAGTACAGCTGTGTAAGTAAACTTAACAGTATACGTTTGAATGATCGCTACTGCAGTAGCTTAAGCTATATGTGGTATATCCTGCATAAAATATAAGAGCCAGCCAGCTTCAAAAGCTTTAGGGAGCCTTCCATGCACCCAAACTGTCAGCTCAAGCTGGGCTGACAAAAATTCAGTTTGGGTGAAAAGCCCTTTGGAGCTTTCATGCCAGCAGAAGGGGGAGGGGGTTAAAGCCCTAAGAGAACAATGCTATGAAAAGAAAATAATACATGACTATACCCTGGGTGGAAAAAATCAGCAAAAAAAGAGGGAGGGAGGGAGAAAGTGGGACTGAGACTGACGTAGCAATGATTAGTCAAACATCTACTGTTATGGTAAGTTTACTTACACAACTGTAATATATACATCATTATGATCACTGCTGCAGTAGCCTAAGCTATATAGGTAGATTATAATGGCTTATAAGAACTGGGAGGAGGAGGAAGAGTCCTAACAAAGCATGCCCTAAAACTGGAGAAAGAATCTAATTTGTAGTACTTTGTAAAAATTTGCACAGTAGACCAGGTCTGTTGCTTATAGAATGTGACCCTTTCTAAAAAGTCATAAGTAAAGCCAAGGCCCTGGTAGAATGAGCCTTGACCCTGCCTGAACAGTTTTGCTATGGTGAGAGTAACAAAAGGTAATAGACTGAGATGACCATTCGGAAATAGTCTGCTTTGACACAGGTTGTCCTTTTTTCTTACCCTCACAAGAAATGACCAACTAATTAAACATCCTGAAAGATTTTGCTCTGTCAAGGTATTACCTAAGTTGTCTGCAGGCACCCAAGGTCTGAAATATCCTTTCTCCCTCATTTTTAGGTTCTGGAAAGAAGACAGGGAGATGACTAAATTGGCTTATGTAAAACCTGGATACCACTTTAGGCACAAAAAAAGGATTAATTCAGAAGAACCTCCTATATTTGTGGAAAATTAGATAAGGCTGACTCAGCATAAGAGCTTGCAACTCCAATACTCTCCTTGCAGAGATCTGAACAATGAATAACACTGTTTTCCATATTAAGAAACTAGGGTTAGCCTGATGAGCTGGTTCAAATGGAGCAAGTGTTAAGTTTTTTTTCCCCACAAAATTACTATCCCAAGGAGATGCCACTGGTTACCTGGGAGGCCCTTTCAAAAACATTTTGACACGAGATGGCATTGATAGGGGGGGGGGGGATTCATAGGCACACAGACTGAAATGGCTGACAAATGAATCTTGATAGAGGAGTAACACAGGCCATATGATAGTAGCTTACACAAATACTGTAAAACTAGAGAAACACTAGCCCTGAATGGGTGCTAGTTCATTTGTTGTTACTACCTTGAAAACATTTTCCATTTGGTAATGTATGATTTTCTAGTAGCAAACTTTCTTGCCTCCATTAGTACTTGCTGCACATCCTCTGAAACTAGGTGCCTAAAAGATATTAAAATACTGTCATCCAAGCAGTCAGGTGCAGTTGTTTCTGGCTGGATGTATCAAACACCTTTATGTTGTGTGAGTAAATGTAGTCTGTGAGGAAGCTTGTGGTAACTACCCTTGATGATTTCCA
Organism: Protopterus annectens; assembly: GCF_019279795.1. Lineage (NCBI taxonomy): Eukaryota > Metazoa > Chordata > Ceratodontiformes > Protopteridae > Protopterus > Protopterus annectens. The sequence continues at coordinate 453,346,773 of NC_056737.1, read as the reverse complement.
GAAGAAGGATGAACCACTGCTGCCTCAGCCAAAAGGGAGTCCCCACAATGATGCTTGATGACGAGTCCTTCAGAATCTTCAGAAGTACCCTTAGAATAAATAGAAAGGCATACAGAAACATTCCTGTCCAAAGCAAAGAAATTTGTCTTCCAGAACTTCTTGCATGGAGTCCTGGCACAGAATTTTCCCAGTTGATTGTTGAGAGAGGAGGTGTAAAGATCTGTCTGAGGTTATCCTCACAGAATGATTAAATCTGGGAAGACCCCCGATTCAATTTACATTGGTGAGGGTCTGTCATGCTTCTGCTCAGCTTGTCTGCCACACAGTTTTCCTCTAACAGGATGTGAGATGCCCATAGAATGAGATTGTGCTGATAGGCTATATCCCAGATAACGTGGCTAGTCTGTATAGTGCATAAGATCTGTCTCCCTTTTGCTTGCTTATGTACAAAATCACTGTTGTGTTGTCCGTAAACTCTTGAAGAGGTTCTTGGGACCACAGGTGTTTCAGAAAGTTGAAAGCGTTTAGAAGAGCTAGCATCTCTTTCGCGTGTTTTGGTCTGTCGTATGTATTCAAAAGATGTTATGCTTCTATGCCCACTGACACTGCTCCCCAAGGAAAGTCTGAGATGTCTGTTGTGACCGACTGTGCTGGAGCAGGAGGGGAGAATGGGAGACCTGGATTCTAAGAAATTTGATGTCTCCACTGCATGATTCCCTTTTTACAAATCCTAAGATCTAAATTTGAAAATTCAATAGGTGTAGATGCTGGGACTATTGAGACTTTAGATACTATTTTATCTTTCTCATGTGAAGTCTTGCAAGAGATATGATAATCATGGATGCCACAAGAACCAGAATCTTAAGGAATTATCTTGCTGATCAGGAATCTGAGTGGAATCCCCAGCAATAGAGCTAAATATAGATATATTTTTCTTGTGGAAGAAAAGCTTATTGTAGTAAGGTGTCCACCAGGTATCCCAGAAAAACATTTCTGTGGGCTATCATCCAGGCAGTCTACTGCTACCCATGGTGATACAGAAGTAACCGACATGGTGTGCATTTTCCATAAGGAAGTCACGCACCACTCAGTGCTGTATTGTGGCCATGAAGTCCAGGCATGATGCCATGCTAGGTCTCATTAGAGTTGTAGTGGATATGCTGCCATATCCACTTCTGTGCAGATTATAGCAGGTGTCAAGTATCACCGCATTGTTGTCCATGATTGGAGGACATAACACCAGTTGGTCAAACTGGGAGGCCATGGCAGGATACACAGTCTGCCTCTGCAGATTTAGGAATAATTCACTTATTCCATATTGTAGGTAGATATTGCTGTGAGCCTCCAGCACCAGGGAAACTCATCAGCAGGCACTCAGTATGGCTGTTGTTCTTGCAGTAGTGCAAAATACCTATCCTGGAGGGGACTGTAGTCCTGCCACTTCAAGGCAGCACAGTAGCCCCAGGTCATGGTCACATAGTGGCACCCCTTCCATATCATTGGAAGCCACTGTGTATAACAGACACTGAGTATCCCTTGCTAATTTCTATACCCCTGAGAACATAGCCACCCATATAAGCTGTGATGTCAGCCATGTGTCTTTTTGTCCCTTGGCAACACAGCAAATGATGATGATGTCTTTGACCCACTCCATTAATTCTCATGTGGTGTGTGCGTGTATGTATGTATATGCATATGCATAGATATGTCTGATGCACAGTGTTACTTAACCACACACTGCCCAACATCACCTTTAACTAACACTACATGCATCATCTTTTTCTGTGTAACACTGTGCTCTCTCTCTCTCTTCATTGTGAGCCCATGAAGATAAACTGTGTGTCACTGCTTCATCTGCATTGCCACATACTGTCCACAGTGTTTGTGTGGGGGATGCTTTCTGTCACTCAGCCTTATTTTCATCACTGGCCGAGACAGATGTGTTGGCTGTGACAGGAGCTACTGAAGCAGGTCTAGAGGTTCCCAGAAGGGATATCTAGTCTACATGTTTCCTAGTAGTTATATTATTTAGCCTACAAATGCTGTGGACATCTTGCAGGCTGTGGCAGGGGCATGTTGCAATGTTCCCTGATGTATCCAAACAGCAGAACAGGACCTTCTTCAAGCCAAACAAACACCCTACATTTGTCATTTGCATGTGGGTGATGTTATACTACAGTACAGCTATGCTGTGCATATTCCATATGGGCATCGTGGGAACACATTGGAGGGATGAGACATTTTTACACACAGTTTTTGTCTCTGGATAGATCTGATTTTCAAAATGCCTGTATGTACCACCTAGGTGGCCCTGTGGAATTTCACTATGCAAGAAGTAATGATATACATGACTTTTAGGCCAGGTGAGGAAAACATGGATTCCTGATGCATATTTGAGGACTATAAGTATGATCTTTGGAACAGAGAAAATTTAAATGCAGAGTTAGTATGCATTCAGTAATGCTTTTTAGGTGCAACAGCAAGATGTTATGTGATCCTATCTCGCCTACATTCTGAATGATGGGTTGTCTCTTATTGGCTGAGCTTACTATATCCCAGGATGCACCACCATCAGTCCCCCAGATCTCGTTTGCCGCTTAACTGCAAGGACGTGGTCTCGAGCTGGCTGGGCTGAGTAGCTTTTATTAACTACTTTTTCTGTCAGTTTTGTCTATTGCTACCTTTGCTATTGTGTTCGATTGAGTAGTGGAATTTCTTGTGTGTGATTGGGTAGAGTTTGTTTTGGTTCAATCCAGGGCCTTTTCGGTCAAACTTTATAACTGAACTTTTAGTGTTTTAAAGTTCCGGTTATTACACCTAAGGTTGTGTTTTACACAGTTTCTGTAAGCCTTAGGTTTTTGTCATAAGCGATTCTACAGTGGTTAAATTTCCTGTCAGAAATTGTTAACATTATGTCTCAAGCCCCTAGGCCAAAATGTACTAAATGTGCTTTTAAGATGTCTGTTACTGATGACCATCTACTTTGTGTTTATTGTTTAGGGGCAAAGCACTTGCAGGAGTCATGCAGCGTATGTCACGCTTTTTCCTCTAGGGTCCTCCAGGAGAGGAAAAATAAATTAATTCTTAAAGGGTTGATTAAACCCTCTTTTGAAGAAGCCTTGTCTTCCTCCGACTCCTGCCAAAGAAAAGGGCTTGGCTCCGACCAGTCCGTCGGATCCGACTGCCAAGAGACCTAGGCAGGCCTCTCCGATGGCTGGGGCATCGAGGCGGGTCACCGTCGGCTCCACTGCTCTCGGAGCCGACAACAGACACTTCCTCCTCGGCGAAGTCTACCTCGGCACCGATGGAATCTGGTGTGTGTGTTTCCTCGGCCGATTCTCATCGAGGTCCCCTAGTCCCTTGGGGCCGAGGAGAGGTCTTCTCGAACCCGTTCTGTTTCCTCTCGGTCTTGAGAATGTCGGATTCTGATATAGACAGGGTGCTCCAAAGACTTTTCCAGTCCCCAGTCTTCCCCGACCCAGTTGGCTTCGAGCCGATGTGGCCATGATCCATTGCTATTCCTCCTCCGACTGCGAGATCTCAGGGTCGGCTCCGACCCTTACTGACTTCTTCGGCTGGACCCGAGGGTGATGTTTCGGGACCGACTATCATGGCCCGGAGACTGGACGCTCCCAGGATTCTGGAGGTCCGGCTTTCAGAGCCATGAGGAGTGCCTTGGCCAAATCCTCTTGCCATCTCTCCGGTTTTACCAGCACCTTCCTGGGCGTGGAGACTGGGTCTTTGGTAGTTCCCCTGTCTGTGGCCAGCGGAGCCCGAGGCCTGAGGTTACCCCCAGTGGGGTTCCCCTCTTCCTGAGGGTTTTTCGAGTCATCTCCAGAGGAACCCCAAGGAAGAGATCGTGCAAGAGGAAGCACGTGGACTCCCCGAGTCTATCACATCGGACACGGATATGGATGATGCAGAGGGGTCCCTCTCGGATGATGTCTCCTTTGCAGACATCTTAGAGATCCTCAAACAACGAGGCGGCTGGATGTCCAAACCCCTCTGCGGACGAATCAGTGCTCCTCAAGGCCTTTGGGGCTCAGCCCTCCGCCTCCTGGGTATCTCCGGCTTCTGGATTTAGTTTGTCGATACTGTGGAACCAGTCCCTTCTCGTCCAAACAAATTCTTATCTGCTCCCCGAAGGAGTTCCTTACTAAAGGCGTGGCTGTAGATGCCATGGTGGTGGCATCTGCTACACAGCAGGGCGTGGCAGAGGCATCCATCCTCCTAATAAGGAGTCTAGGAGTATGGATAGCACCCTGACTTTACCTTAAGGTCTCTGAATTATTTGGCACATTTTACTAGGCTTCAGAGGGATCTGGTCAAGGAGTTGTCAGACTCCCTCTCCCTGAGCAGCTAGCCCAGTCCGTTAGCTCTCAGTTGGCTATCCTTACAATTGCTAACTCGTCCATGAGGCTCATATCCTGCACAGGCGTGGCTCGGAGGCCTTCAAGTCTTCCTTCTTTGATGGGTCCTCATTGTTTGGACCCAAGGTGAAAGACACCCTTACCGCTGTGAGCAAGAGGGAAAAACGTTATCTGCCGTAGGGGCCCGTTATTCCACTCCTTTCGGCCCCAAGGCCAAAGGAGGGAAAATGTGGTTCGAAATCTGCAAGTTTTCTCCCAACAGCAGGAAGATTCCCGTCCAGAGGCAGAGGGGGAAATTTTTCAGGGCCGTCCCAGAGGCAGCAGAGGGCCCGCAATTCTGGAGACCGCGAGTCCTTTCGTGGCTCTTCAGCCTCCCACACGACATGAGGGATTGCCCGGCTGTGCTGCTCGGAGCCAGTCGGGTGTCGTTTGCCAAGCACCTAAAAGCCTGGGAGTCAATCACTCAGGACAGATGGGTGCGGATAATTGCCGGAGGTTACACCATCCCATTCAAATACTCACCCCCTCCGTCCAAGAGAATCCCGGACCCACCACCCAGTCAAAGGGAAATAGCAGCCGCAGAAGCTTCAAAGCTGCTACAAAAAGGAGTCATCCAAGCGGTCCCCACAGACCAAATCGGATCAGGAAATTACTCCAGGTTCTTTTTAGTGCCAAAAAAGACAGGGGACCTGAGACCAATATTGGATCTCAGCAGACTGAACCTATCCGTTATGAAATCCAAATTCCGAATGGTCACGTTGCAATCCATTCTCCCGTTGTTGGAGAAGGATGTTTGGATGTGCTCCATAGACCTCAAGGACGCCTATTATCACATACCGATACATCAGGCGTCCAGAAGGTATCTGCGCTTCAGCCTGGGAGCCAGTCATTACCAATTTTGTGCTCTGCCCTTTGGTCTCACCACAGCGCCCAGGGTGTTCACCAAGTGTTTGGCAGTAGTGACGGCTCACCTGAGGAGCCTTGGATTCCAAGTGTTTCCCTATCTCGACGACTGGCTCCTGACTGCCACCACCAGGCATCTACTTATGGACAACCTCAAAGCCACCATCTCCCTGGGTGTTTCCCTGGGGATTACATTCAATTGGTCAAAGTCTGTCTTGCTGCCCTCTCAGCGCATAAAGTTTATAGGAGCAGAGATAGACTCAAGATTGATGCGTGTCTTTCTTCCTGCCGAAAGGATCCGAACCTTACAGGGCCAAGTTCAAGCTCTGATCTCGAGATCCAAAGCCCCAGCCAGGATGGTCCTACAGGTTCTAGGCTCAATGTCTGCCACGGTACTTTTAGTTCCTCTAGCAAGGTTACACATGAGGATTCTTCAGTGGCTCTTATCAACTCAATGGACCTTTCAAGATCCCTCAATCATCACATCATGATTACGGAAATATGCAAAGGACCTGCGCTGGTGGCTTCAGACATCCAACTTGGATCAGGGAAAACCCTTTGTTCTCCCTCCAGCGGTTACCCTGACGACAGATGCCTCCCAGATAGGGTGGGGGCATTGTCTGGACAGGCTAGTTCAGGGCTCCTGGCTTCTCTTCTGCACATCAACGTGTTGGAGATGAGGGCTGTACTTCTATCCCTACAGGCCTTACACAAGTTCCTTCCTCAGGGCATCATCGCCATCCACACAGACAACATGTCGGTGGTTTGGTATCTGAACAAACAAGGAGGGACCAGATCGTATCCCCTTTGCAGAGAGGCCATGAGAGTGTGGGAATGGGCTGTAGCTACCAACCGCTTCTTGGTAGCGACCCACATCCCGGGAAAGTCAAATGTATTGGCGGACAAATTAAGCAGGACAATTCTCTCTCCTCACGAATGGTCTCTAAACCGCACAGTAGCAGCCCAGGTTTTCAAGAGATGGGGGCTGCGACCTATTTGCGACTCCACAAAACACCAAGTGCCAAAGGTTCTTCTCCTTGATTCCACATCAGGAAGTACCGGCCATGGATGCTCTAGCTCAACCCTGGCCAACAGGGTTGCTTTATGCTATTCCTCCAATCCACTCCTTCCCAAAGTCATTCAAAAAGCTTCTCAGCTAAGGTCTTCAATGATTCTGATTGCCCCATACTGGCCTCGTCAGATATGGTTTCCTTACCTGAAAAAGCATGCAGTGGACGATCCGTGGACCTTAGACCTGATCCCGGATTTGCTAATCCATCAGTCGGGACATTGGCATCAGTCCCTTCAATCTCTGAAATTGACAGCTTGGCTCCTCCACTTCCGACCTTAGTCAGAAGTCACACACTAGACCCGGAAGTTGTTCACATTTTGTCTTGCCCATAAACCCACCACTAACAAATTGTACCTCAGTAAGTGGAAGAGGTTTGCTATCTGGGCTCAACTCAAGGGCTTAGACCCTATCACTGCTCCTGTCCCAGAGGTTTTGAAATTCTTAACATCCCTATTTAATCAGGGATCTTCTGTCTCAACTATTAAAGTTCAACTAGCTGCTATCTCTAAATTCCATGAATCCACGGATCCTCCTTTGATGAGCAGCAGGCTATGCAAAACATTCATTAAAGGTGCGAGTCTGTTAAGACCACCAGTTTTTCATCCTGCACCTCCGTGGGATCTTGATTTAGTGCTTTAACATATCCACATTTTGAACCGGCTGCTACATGCGAATTAAAATATCTGTCATGGAAAACGGCATTCTTAGTGGCTATTACTTCAGCAAGAAGAGTCTCAGAGCTTCAAGCCCTGTCTATTAAACCACCATATCTGATTTTCCACAAAGATAGAGTATCTCTTAGGCCTAATCCATCCTTTGTCCCAAAGGTCTGCTCTAGTTTCTGTCTTCAACAATCTCTAGAACTACCAGTTTTCTTTCCAAAATTCTCTAATGAGGCAGAATACACTCTCCATAAATTAGATGTTCACAGGCAATTACGCTTCTATTTAGACAGGACCCAGCAACGTAAGTCAGACCAGTTGTTTGTGTCCTTCTCAGATAATAAATTGGGCCAAACCATCACAAAAGCTACAATCTCAAAATGGATCAGAGATTGCATAACTCAGGCCTATTCTTCTTCAAATAAGCAACTCGCATCATCTATCAAAGCTCATTCTACCAGAGCTATGGCTACTTCTATAGCTTTTCATTCCAAGCTCGCTATTTCGGAAATTTGTGCTGCGGCTACTTGGTCCAACCCGCACACTTTCATTTCCCACTACAAATTGGATGTGGCATCTAAAGGACGAGCTTCATTTGGTTCCACGGTACTCAGGAGTGTTTTCCAGTGAGCCACCCAGGATTCAGGTGCTAGGACGCTGTCCCATCATTCAGAATGTAGGCGAGATAGGATCACATAACATCTTTTAGTTATGTACTCACCATAACTTCAGATGTTTGGGATCCATCTACCCTCCTTCCCACTGCCTTGCAGATCAGAAGAGATAGAACGGTTTTGAGCTCCACTGTTTTTATCTTGTTTCATCTGACGATGTTATATAAGCAGGGTATGCATGTGTGCATGTATGCGGACAAACTAGATCTGGGGGACTGATGGTGGTGCATCCTGGGATATAGTAAGCTCAGCCAATAAGAGACTTCGCTCTTTGGCATAAGCGTGCCGAGTCGGAGCCGAGGGATCGGCTCCGAACCCATCATTCAGAATGTAGGCGAGATGGATCCCAAACATCTGAAGTTATGGTGAGTACATAACTAAAAGTTTTGTATCTTGAGAGTTTAGGGTCTCACAATGAAGGCACCTGAAATTCCTGTAGGGCACCAAGAATCAAGAGTACTGATAAGATGCTGTGCAGACACATGGTGTCAACCTCTATACACAGTGTTAACACCAGGCAGTTCACTGACAATGTAGTCCATTTACAGAGGGTCTGTATTAGATAAACGAATGCTTAAATGTCAGAATCTCTAAAGGTCGACCTTTAGAGATCGAACAGTTAAGTGTTCGAATATCTTTAAAAATTAAAAAAAAATAAATAAAACTAAAACAAAAAAAACTAAAGGGTGTAAGCAGGGGGGCAAGCCCCCCTGCACCCCCGCTACTTAATTATACCAACTACAAGATTGCGCTACAGTGTAGGGAATAGGAAATTTCCCGTTTCCGCTCTGCCGTGCACTGAAGTGCGATCTTGGGAGTTGGTATATTTAAGTAGGGGGTGTGGGAGGGTGCAGGGGGGTTTGCCCCCCCCTGCTAAAACCCTTTCAGTTTACCTTTTTTTTTTCTTCTTTCTTCTATTACATTTTTGAACACTTAAATGTTCGATCTCTAAAGGTCGACCTTTAGAGATTCGAACATTTAAGCATTCGTCAATGTAATATAGACCCTTTACAGAAGGTGGGGCCTTTATTGTCATGTGTGCAGTCTACAGTACACATTTCTTTGGAGAGGCAGGAAATGCTGCATAAACTATGCATGGTAGTGGTTCTCTTCTGTGTTGTGATGGGAAAACAAATATGTTAATCTGCTTGTAAAAGTAGTGAATTAAGGAATATATTATGTATTCTGTGGGATGACCCTGTGGCTAGAGTAGTAAGTGTTACACATACAGTGGTGTTCAGTGGTAAAGTAAGTCTGTACATTCCTCCCAGTCTTGTTTGCAGACAATATATGTCAGCCAATGCTGGAATTGTGTATCTTTTTAGAATAAGAAAACTACCAAAATTAAAAACCTTTAATCACTTTGTAAGTTCTTTCCTTCCACAAGGAACTGCATCAGGATCAGCTTGAAGACCCAATTGCAATCAAAATAGTACATTCAAGGAGACCTATTCATCATGTCAGTGGATAAGTTGTTTAACCTAACTTGAAAAATATCTTTCAAGTCAGTGCCTCTTTTTTTTATACAAACCTTGGTCTCTCACTTACAAGAGAAATATTATCTGGAAAGCCACTGAGATTTTTCCAGTTGTTTTCTGTGATTTTCTTATACTTATTTAAACAGATGTTTTTAAAAGCATAGTCATACTATAGTTTGCACTGAGGGCAGCCACGGAGGTGCAGCGGTTAGCATTGCCACCTCACCGCAAGAGATTCTCCGGTTTGATCCTCGGCTGGGGTGCCTTCTGTACGGAGTCTGCATGTCTTCCCTGTGGTCGCATGGGTTTCCTCCGGGTGCTTTGATTTCCTCCCACATCCCAAAGACATGCTGTAGGTGGATTGGGACACACTAAATTGGCCCTAGGTGTGAGTGTGTGCATTTGTTTCTTCTGTGAAAGGTTGGATGCCGGGCTGGCAACTTGACACTGCAAAACTTCACTGTCAATCATGAGTGGACAGGTGATCCGCTGTGGTGATCCTTAACCGGGGAAAGCCGAAAGAAGAAGTCATACTATAGTTTGCACTACAATTGCTATTAAAGACAATACTTTGGATATAATCTACAAATCAGGTTTATTTCTGTTGCTTCTGCAGTTGTTAACTTTACTTAATACACACTCAACCAAGTGTATTGCATAGTATCTAAAGCAAAATTTATTGACCAACACCCTACTTTCTTTTTCAAACAAAAGATTTCCGCATTAGTCTTTTTTAAGAATATTTGGATGCATCCTACAGTAGCTTGAGTAAGCATTGTACTGCAACCTTTTCTTAAACATTTTGGTAAGGAACAGACATTCGGTTTTATAAACTAACAAATTAAAAAAATAATTCTGGTTGTGAGTAAATTTTAAATAGTCAAAAACACCATTAGAATAATCCATAAAGTCAGTGAAGCCACATGTGTTTCTGTTCAGTATCATAAAAATGTCATAATAAAGTCTTAAACTATGTATTTCATAAACTCATTTTAAATACAAACTCTTTTTCCCATCTTGTCATAAATTGATTTGTATAACCATGGGCCATAGCTACTCCCTTTATGTGCTTGTAAAAGTCAACAAAATTATACAATAAAAGTAAAATAAAATCATACCCAAAATGTCTGGAAATAGAATATACTGACTGTAAGAACACATATTGACATTCAAAAGGTCAATTTTAACTATATCTAATTTATTCTAATATTAGGAATAATAGTACAGTAGATAGTCAATTATCTGAAACTTCAGTTATCTTAATGCAGCCTTCCAAGTTTTCATGTAGTAAAAGTCGTAAAGTCTGAATATGCAAACATTATACGTATTTGCTTGTGTGTGTTTTTTGAGCTTGTAGCTCACTCGTGTGCAAAAAATATTCTTTATTTTCCTCTGGAATCACTGCATGGTTGAAAAGTGTTATTTCCTGCATGCAGAAAAAAAAAAGATTTTATAAGGTTTTTTTTAATCCAGTTCAATGTATGTTTGATTATCCGAACCACCCTAGGTCCCTATTAGTTTGGATAACTGACTCTGTACTGTATATAACAATTTAATATCAATAGTTACCAATCATTCTAGTTTAGTTACTTATTACTGTACTATCTTGTGAATAAAATCAAATGAATCCTTAAAAGAAGCACCATCAGTAACAACATTTTATAAATATTTTTTTATGACAAAAATTACTATTGCTTCGGTTACCATGCCACCACTGGTTACTTTTGGCCATAATGGTCATTTCTCTAAGTCTTTATCTTATGCAAGCCAAAACTAAGACTAATTTTCAGATTCTTAATGTTAAAAAAATTCAGCTAGCTCTTTAAGTCCAACCATTGTCCAGTCTTCAATGAATGAATGAATCCATAAATCTGTATGCCCTACCAATATCAGTCCAACAAACCATGTAATAACTGGTGTCACTCAATATAGCATGCATATCTCACTTGTAATCACAAATATTTAAAACTACATTGTCATCACCTTTGTCTGCCGTAGTAATCAATAAATCCTATTTTTAAACTACATAGTGGTAGTCTTTCTTCAAAAGAAAGATGATAAAATTGGTTGTTGGTGATGTCTCTACGCCGGGCCAGTAAGCAAGGAGCCTGAATCCTCACGACTGACACTGGAGAGGGACGTGCACTTGGAATACAAATGGATACAATCAGTATTTCTAGATGCAGACCTCTCTGCATCAAGCACAATTTCTCTTAAGGGTACACATTCAGCTCAGGGTTTGGGTGTCTCTATCTGCTTCTCCACTGGCATTGTGAAACCAATGCTTCATGTCCCTACCCCAAGTGGCTGACACACACACTTTGAGATTTAATTTTCACACACCCACACCTGGGAAAGGCTGTCACAGATTACCAGCTTTGCCCAGACTATGTACAGTATATTCACTGACACCAGTCAGCTTCTATAAGCCTCTTAAAAGGGTATCCAGTTATGCTGAGTTAAGTTAATATTAATACAAATGGTAATGTTGACTAAACAGCAAGGCTTTCAGGAGTAGCCAGAGTTATCAACACTTAAACAGGTGCAAAGACGCTCAAAAATAAGCTTCACTACATTACTCACTGAATCTAGGAGAATTACTATTCCCTAATAACTTACTTGATGGATTAAGGGACAATGAAATATGTAAGCAGTCTTTCTAGACAAGTTACCCAAAACAGAATATTCAATACTCAAGAGATTACTCTCTGTAAAATATAATATCCAAGATGGCTTGCAGAATGACCTCATCTGACTCTAGGTTCTCACAGTATCCCACTTTGAAGCTGAGGCAGGAATTTAACATAGATGATTACAATACACATCTAAATATTTATGGCAGTGCTTGGGGTGTCCTCTCTTTTTACTAAGCTAATGAACAAAGGCTTCTTCCAGACCCACCATCTCCAGTCCTATTCAGCATTGTGGGGGGTGATGTTTTAATTGTTTAACAGCTCATTTACATTTCCCTTATTTTTCTTAAAGTAAGCTAGCTAGTTAACCTCTGCTGTCCCAGTATCCTCTATTAAAACACATAAATTTAATTCAGTTACAATAAGACATGTACATGTCTTTTCATTCCAGCAGGGTGCACTGTTGATGCAGTTTAACATAAGGAAACCTCACAAATATATTTTCAGCACAAGCATCTGTACAAATCAGTTTGATATACAAATGACATAATTCTAACTAGCTGTGCTGGCATAAGTCATACATCCACTGCCCTACTTCTCCTGGCTTGGCTGCCAGTACCTCATGTCATCACACCTCTCCCCACTCTGAAGACTCAAGCTAGTTTTCAAGTGACCCTTGAGAAATGTGGCTTGAGAGAAATGAGCCCATCTGGAAATATGTTGCCCCATTCCTTGTCTTGATAGCCCATCAACGTTGGCATTGCTGACCCCATTACAGTAATGTATTGTCATGTCATGTGCCTGCAATCCTAAACTCCACCTTAATAAGTAATTTTGCTGGCTCGTTTTATGTAAGGGATTGTGGTCTGTAAATACAGTGAATTTCCTTCCATACAGATAAGGCTGACGTTTCTGCAGTGCCCATACTATGGCTAGGCATTCCTTTTCTACATAATATTCCTCCCTGGGTTGGAGTATACAACTGAGATATACCACTGGGTGCTCTTCTCCCTCTGGGGAAACTTGCCTAAATACAGCCCCCACTCCATGGTTTGAAGCATCCTCCTGCAAAACAAATTCTTTGCTATAATCTGGACTGGCTAACACAGGGGTTCTTCCCAAAGCTTCTGGCATGCCTGCTCAAGTGCTGGGCTCCACATTACTGTATCCAGCCTGTTTTTCCTTGTCCAGTCTGTGAGCTACTAGCATTATAGTTGGAGACAAACTTTCTATAGTACCCTGCTGCCCCTAAGAATGCCCTCATCTGCTTTTTGGTAACAGGAGCAGGCCATGCCTGAATGGCTTCCACTTTGGCAGGTTCTGATCTGATTTTACCACTCCCCACCCTATGTTCCAGGTAGGAGACCTCTGCTATACCAACCTGACACCTATTGGGCTTATTGGTCAACCATGCCCTTTGCAGTCTGTCCATCACCTCCCTGACATGCTGAAGCTGCTCTTGCCAGGAATGGCTGTAGATGGCAATATCATCCAGGTAACCAAGGGCATAATCTCCTGCTAGGATAGATCTACCAGCCTCTGGAAAGTTGATAGGTCATTTTTCATCCCGAAGGGCATCTTCATGTACTCATACAAGCCAAAAGGAGTCACAGAGGTTGACCTCTCTCTAGCACTGGAAGTCAAGGGCACCTACCAGTAGCCCTTGGTCAGATCAGTAGTGGTCAGATATTTAGCTCCACCCAGCTTCTGTAAGGCTTCATCTGTCCTAGGCATGGGGTAGGCATCTGACTCTGTGTGACTATTTAATCTTCTGTATGACACAAAGAACCAGGTGCTGCCATCCTTCTTTGGTACCAGCACCACTGGGGAGGCCCAGGGACTGCTGGACTCCTGGATTACTCCCAGTTCCAACATCTCCTGTATCTCCTCCCTTAGAGTCTGACTTACTCAGGCACCCTGCAAGGGGCCTGCTTGATAGGTTTTTGGACCCCTGTATCCACATGATGCTGCACCAGGTGTGTGCTTCCTGATTTCCCAGTGAAAATGTCCCCAAACTCCTGTAACACTGTTCGGATTTCTTGAAACTGGGTAGGGGATAGCCACTTGGACATTGCTACCCCTTCCACTGAGGAGTCAGACTGTGCCTCACTGAGGAGATTAGTCACCAGATCCCCCTTAGACTCATCCTGCTATCCATTGGAAATGCTCAGCACAAGGGCCTTCCTGTCATAGTAAGGCTTCATGTCAACATGGTACAATTTGTGCCCCTGCCTCCTGCCCAGCAGTTCTACTATGTAGTTAACATCACTGACCTTCTGTATCACTGGGAAGGGTTCCTCCCAAGCTGCCTCCAGCTTATTGTGTGTGATAGGAATGAACACCATTACCTGCTGTCCCACAGCATACTCTTTGGCTTGAGCATTCCTGTCATACCAGACCTTTTTCTGCTATTGGGCTCCTGCCAGGCTCTCCTGGGCCAAGCCCATGAGCTCCGTAGGCCTTGTCCTAAGGCTTAGGACATATGCCACAACAGACTCCTTGTGGGATTCACACTCATCCTCCCCCTCATCACAAATCAATTCTAAAGGTCCCCTCACCCTATGCCCATACAGCAACTCAAAGATTGAAAAGCCTGTGGATTCTTGGGGTACCTTTCTGTAAGCAAACAGAAGGGGAAAATATTTGCCCCACTATCTCTTAAATTGGTCTGCAAATGCCCATAGCATGGTCTTTAGTGTAGAGTTTAACCTCTCCACAAGACCATTAGTCTGAAGATGGTAGGGGGGTGTGTTTAGATGCTTCACCCCACAGAGCTCCCATAGACAAGTCAGCAGGTCTGACATGAAACTGGCACCTCGGTCAGTCAGTATTTCGTTTGGGAAACCTACTCTGCTGAAAACCTCTAACAAAACATTTGCCACTTTTGGTGCCTCGATGGCGGGCAGAGCCACTGCCTCAGGGAATTTAGTAGCATAATCTACTACCACTAGGATATGCTTCTTCCATGTGGAACTTGGGGTACCGGGAGGCCCAACAATATCCATAGCCACCCTCTGAAATGGCTCCTCAATCACAGGCAAAGGCATCATAGGAGCTTTGACTTTGTCGCTTGCCTTGTCTACTTTTTGCCACTGCTCACAGGTCCTGCATTACCTGGTTACATCCCTAGCAATCCCAGGCCAATAAAGGTTCTCTATAATATGTCTCTTGGTATGCTTTATGCCCATATGACCTGCAAAAGGAATGTCATGAGCTATGGCAAGAAGTGCCAGATGGTAGGCTGTGAGCACTACCAACTGCTGTATTACCTCACCTTTTAGCCCTTTGTCAGGGGTCCACTCTCTTCACAGTAACTCTTTGTTCCAGTATAGACTCCCCTTTTCCTTGAGAACCAGGCCCCTCCCTAGCTACCTCACTCAAGCCTTGTAATGTAGTGTTTGAGAGCTGAACATGTCTCAGCTCTGTCTTTACTGAAACACACACAACGTTGCAATAATTAACTACTCCTGCGCTATCTTCTCTATGCAACTAAAGCAAGAGGAAACACAGAGCAGTTTCGCTGAAAAGCTGTTTTAAACTTTAATAAACAATATCAACTTACACTTACATAATAAACCGAAAACTTTTCGTATATGTAACAGCAGTCAATAAGAGTTAAGCGCTTTCACCTACTACTCTTAGGCTTCATCAGAACTAATTTGCCATACATTCCTATCGTTTGTATAACTTTTTTGGCGCCATAAATCTTTTGTACTTTTAAAGTCATATACCCCCTTTTTTACTAAATAATGTAATGTAACTACAACAAAGGTTTATCCTATGCACACTATAAATTATTGTATTTATATTATATGTTTTGCATACATTGGATAATATAGTTAATAAAAATGAACAACAATAAATAAATGTAACTAAAATAATAAAAATAATGATAATAATTTGTGTTGAGACAAACAGCCTAAAACCTTCATTGGACTGTTAGTTAACTATTCAAAGACATATCTTAAAAATACATTAATATAATGTATGAATAATACATGAATGTAATACATAAATAATAATAATAATAATTTGTGTTGGGACAAACAGCCTTCAAAAACATATCTTAATCATTCATAAATGTACTTCATTTAATAAATATGCTTAGTTTGAAACTACTATACTGTACCACTTGCAAATTTATCTATAATTCATACTACTAACTAATTGTATTTGATGAGTGGGCTTTATTTATATGAATATATAAATATAACTTTATTATTATATTAATAATTAGATAAATAATGAACTAAATTTATCAAAATTAAATAGATATTTGTTATATAAATAAGTTCCTAATAAAATTTAAAAAAAAAAATTTTTTTTTTAAATTTTAAAAAATTGCTTTCTCTAGTGAATACTTGTTTCAATACTTTTCCCTTAAAACTTACTCTTAAAAAATATATATTGCTTAATTTAAAAAATATATATTTTTAATAAATATGTTTTTTTTGAATGAATTTGTTTTCTTTAAAAATATTTGGAGATATTTTTATAATAATAATGGTTTGAGTGCTATAGTGTCATTCAGACCTGGTTCAGTGGCTGCATCTGTATATAATTGCCACCATATTTCTTTATAACTTAAAATGTCCTTTCTATTTCCTCCTCTTATATTACTCTTTGCATGTTCCAATATCCCAAATCTGAAACTGTGCTCCTCACCACTTTTATCCATGTGTCTATGTAAGGCATTATTAATATCTTTTCTCCTTATGCAATATACATGGTCGTAGATCCTCTTTTTAAATGGTCTCTCCATTTTTCCTATGTAATATGGTGTACATTTTGAACAATTGGCCATATAAATCACATATGATGTGTTACAGTTACCTTTAGCTAACTTAATAACAGTTTTGTTAATGTTGTCGAGAATCACCTCAGTTTCTTCTGTTAACCTACATTGATTGCAATTACCACACCTAGAGGTAGCCCTTAAATTCCCTTCTCTTGTCTTTCTTTCATTAGTCATATTCCCTGTTTCTAATATTTTTTTCAAATTAGGAGTCATTTTGTATACAACTAAAGGTTTTTCTCCCAATATTCCCACCAAGCTGTTGTCTATTTTAAATATCTGCCAATGATTTTCTATAATTTTCTTTATCCTATTGACATGCGGTGTGTATGGAAGTATACAAGCCCTTTCATATTTGTTGACCTTCGTATTCTTCTCTCCAACTTGTTTGTTTTTCCCTGTTGTTAATGTAGATTCACCTAATAGTGGAATATATTTTGTACCCCATTGTTTAATGATATATTGTTTAGCATCCTCCATAATTTTTCCATCATATTTCCTTTCCTTAAAAAGTTCTGTTACATATTCCAGTTCTGTTAACATTTCTTCATATCTTGACGTCATCCTTGCTACTCTAATACATTGACCCTTGTATATATCATACAAAAGCTTATTGGGATTATTGCTGGTGTATTGCAAATAATCATTTGAAAATGTATTCTTTCGATATATGTTAGATTTGAAACCTTTTTCATCATGGGATACTAGAGTGTCAAGATATGCTATTCCATTCCTGCTCATTGTGTAAGTGAGTTTCAAAAAATCACTACTATTATTAATAAAAGCAATAAACTTGTTGAAAACTTCTGTACTTCCTTTCCATAAAATATAAATGTCATCCAGAAATTTTGTATAATGTATGACATTTTGGAAAAGATTGTTTTTAAATAACACATCATCCTCCCAGTTTAACATGACCAAATTAACAAAAATTGGTGCACTTGCAGAACCCATTGCAACTTCTTTGTTCTGCCTAAAATATTCCCCTTCAAATAAAACATAATTGTGTTCCAAGATTAATGTCATACATTCTATAATTAGACATGTTTTATCCCAATCTAAATTTGTGTATCTCCTTATACTATTGCAAAACATGTCTAATCCCTGATTTTTAGGGATACACGAAAACAAGTCTGTGACATCAATAGTGGCATATAACAAATCACTTGTGTCCGCTTGTATGGGAAAATTCAAAAGGAAATCCCAAGAATCCTTTAATAGATGGGGGATGCTTGCATATACATCTTTTAACCAGGTATCAATAGCTACTTCAAAAGGAAATGTTTTAGCTTTACTACCAGAAACAACTGGTCAAAACGGGGGGTCTTCAATATTATTGTGTATCTTAGGAATTCCTACCATTACTGCTAGTATAGGGTATTGTACCTTTAAGAAATTATAAATTTCATTACTAATTCGATTGTCAATCCAAAATTCTTCCAGGTAGGAGTCTATCCTTTGGTAAGCGATGTTTATTTCATTTAACGAGACTGGCTTTCAGGAGTGGCCAGAGTTATCACCAAATAAATAGGTGCAAATACTCTCAAGGCTTAAATATTTTATAAGAATGACCAGCCACAATGAAAAGTTTAAATATATTTAATAATAAAAGAACATGAAAATACTAAATATATATTTACAGTAAATCACTGAGGTTAAATCACAGGAAATCTTGAAAATAAGACTGATAGACAGACTTAAAGAAAAACAATCTAAAATAAACTTCACCATATTCCTGACTGAATCTAGGAGAATTACTATTCCCTAATAACTTACTTGGTGGAGCAAGGCAAAATTAAATATGTGAGCAGTCTTTTTAGTCAGTTTCCCCAAAACAGAATACTCAATACTTGGAGGTTACTCCCTGTAAAATATAATACCAAAGATGGCTTGCAGAATGACCTCATCTGGTCACCTGACTCTAAGTTCTCACAGTGCCTCCCTTTGAAGCTGAGTCAGAAATTTAGTATAGAGGGCTGCAACACACATCTAAATGTTTATGGCAGTGCCTGGGGCTTCCCCTCTTTTTACTGAGCTAATGAACAAAGGCTTCTTCCAGACCCACCATCTCTGGTCCTGTTCAACACTGTGGGGTACCATTTTAATGGTATAACAGCTCATTTGCATTTCCCTTATTTTTCTTAAAGTAAGCTAGCTGACCTTTGCTGTTCCAGTATCCCATATTAAAACATATACATTTAATTCAGGTACAATAATACATGTCATTTCTTGTCATTCCAGCAGGGTGCGCTGTTGATATATTTTAACACAAGCAAACCTCACACATACCTTTCAGCACAAGCATTTATACAAATCAGTTTACAAATGACATATAGTTATTTACAAAATTCCAGATGGTTGTGATAGCACAAGTCATACATCCACTGCATTACTTCTCCTGGCACAGCTGGCAGTAATTCCTATCATCACATTAGGTTTGTCTCCTGATGTCTTGCTCAGTAACTTTCAAAAAAGGTTTCAGTTCCAGCCTCAACAGAGGATTAAACAGCCTCTGTTTCTTGTACACACTATCATCCAGTGGCAGCTGGTGATGTCAAATCAAAGGGGGGGGGCTGCAGGAGATAGCTGAATGGGTGGGGTCAATGGGAATAACAAACCCCAACAGCAATAAAGGTCAGTAAATTTCTTCCACAATTTACAAAGGGTGACAATTTTGATAGTTTTATTCATATATTTGAAAGGGCATGTAAACAGTATAATATTGAACAAGGGCTCTGGGTACAGTTCCTGACTCCCCTTACTCCATGGTAAAGCTGTAACTGCTGTTTCTAAATTGTCTGATACTGATTGCTTAAACTATGCTACAGTTAAAAAACATCTATTGGAATGTTTAAAGTTAACACATGAAGCTTACAGAAAAACATTTTGTGAGCATAGATGCAAGGCATTTGAAAATGTGTGTGATTATATTGCAGAGTTAAGCACTTATTTTCATAGATGGGTGAGTGGGTGGGAGGTCACTACTTTTCAAGGATTGGCAGACTTTTTGATGAAGGAACAAGCCCTTAGCACTTTGCCCGAGGACATGAGAATCTGGTTGGCAGACCGGAAATGCAATTCTGCATATGAGGTGAAGAAAAGGGGATCTCTACTTAGCAAGTAGGGCATCACTGCATAAGAAGGGGATACCCAGTGCTACACATGGATATAATGGAACCCATAGTGGGCAGCATAACTGCCGCAAAAGAGTCTGCCAGTAACAGGGGAAGACACTAGTTCAGGAACATTGCCAAGATCAAGGGTTAAATATTTTAAATGTAACCAGTGGGGCCATGTAGCATATATATGTCCATGGAGGCAAGGTAAGGAACAAAAGGTGGGGGAGCTAGCAAGTGGAAATAACAGAATGCCAACAGTAAGCTTTCTAGAGACAGCAGGGATACCAAACTACCACCAGAGTTTGTATCCTATCTTGCTGGATGGAAAATAGGCCATTGCCAAGAGAAACAGCCTCTGATATAACCAATGTGAAGCCTGCAGTGGTTAAAGAGGACTGGTACTTGTTTGGGCAGTTCACTCCGGTCAGAGCTTTAGGAGTGATACCATTCTAAATGCCTTTGACCAGGGTTCACCTTGACTGGCAGGGGAAAAGGAAGCAAGCACGTAGGTGTGTTTGAGAATATCCATGCTCATGTCTTGATGGGGAATGATTTTGATAATGCAGTAACTTGTATGCATGCAGTGACACTCAGTCAGGCTTAGAGACAGGTATGTGGGTCTGGTAGCCTTGGGGAGGCCCAGACAGACCGCATTCCTGAAGTCAGGACTGGTGATGTGGCTAAATCACAGACAGAGCTACCCTGTAGCAGTGAGCCTGAAGATGAGCCACAGCTGCAGGTAGGCATTGATGCTCCCTTGGATAGGATGACTGCAAGGGCAGAGGTGAGTGGTAGTACCCAGGCTGACAGTGAGGCACCGTTGTCAGAAAATACCAAACTTCCTGTGAAAGGGGAGCTAGGAAAAGTCACAAAGATAGAGCTGAGCAGTTTCGCTGAAAAGCTGTTTTAAACTTTAATAAACAATATCAACTTACACTTACATAATAAACCGAAGACTTTTTGTATATGTAACAACAGTCAATAAGAGTTAAGCGCTTTCACCTACTACTCTTAGGCTTCATCAGAACTAATTTGCCATACATTCCTATCATTTATATAACGTTTTTGGCACCATAAATCTTTTGTACTTTTAAAGTCATATACCCCCTTTTTTACTAAATAATGTAATGTAACTACAACAAAGGTTTATCCTATGCACACTATAAATGATTGTATTTATATTATATGTTTTGCATACATTGGATAATATAGTTAATAAAAATGAACAACAATAAATAAATGTAACTAAAATAATAAAAATAATGATAATAATTTGTGTTGGGACAAACAGCCTAAAACCTTCATTGGACTGTTGGTTAACTATTCAAAGACATATCTTAAAAATACATTAATATAATGTATGAATAATACATGAATGTAATACATAAATAATAATAATAATAATTTGTGTTGGGACAAACAGCCTTCAAAAACATATCTTAATCATTCATAAATGTACTTCATTTAATAAATATGCTTCGTTTGAAACTACTATACTGCACCACTTGCAAATTCATCTATAATTCATACTACTAACTAATTATATTTGATGAGTGGGCTTTATTTATATGAATATATAAATATAAATTTATTATTATATTAATAATTAGATAAATAATGAACTAAATTTATCAAAATTAAATAGATATTTGTTATATAAATAAGTTCCTAATAAAATTTAAAAAAAAAAAATTTTTTTTTTAAATTTTAAAAAATTGCTTTCTCTAGTGAGTACTTGTTTCAATACTTTTCCCTTAAAACTTACTCTTAAAAATATATATTGCTTAATTTAAAAAATATATTTTTTTAATAAATATGTTTTTTTTGAATGAATTTGTTTTCTTTAAAAATATTTGGAGATATTTTTATAATAATAATGGTTTGAGTGCTATAGTGTCATTCAGACCTGGTTCAGTGGCTGCATCTGTATATAATTGCCACCATATTTCTTTATAACTTAAAATGTCCTTTCTATTTCCTCCTCTTATATTACTCTTTGCATGTTCCAATATCCCAAATCTGAAACTGTGCTCCTCACCACTTTTATCCACGTGTCTATATAAGGCATTATTAATATCTTTTCTCCTTATGCAATATACATGGTCGTAGATCCTCTTTTTAAATGGTCTCTCCATTTTTCCTATGTAATATGGTGTACATTTTGAACACTTGGCCATATAAATCACATATGATGTGTTACAGTTACTTTTAGCTAACTTAATAACAGTTTTGTTAATGTTGTCGAGAATCACCTCAGTTTCTTCTGTTAACCTACACTGATTGCAATTACCACACCTAGTGGTAGCCCTTAAATTCCCTTCTCTTGTCTTTCTTTCATTAGTCATATTCCCTGTTTCTAATATTTTTTCAAATTAGGAGTCATCTTGTATACAACTAAAGGTTTTTTTCCCAATATTCCCACCAAGCTGTTGTCTATTTTAAATATCTGCCAATGATTTTCTATAATTTTCTTTATCCTATTGACATGCGGTGTGTATGGAAGTATACAAGCCCTTTCATATTTGTTGACCTTCGTATTCTTCTCTCCAACTTGTTTGTTTTTCCCTGTTGGTAATGTAGATTCACCTAATAGTGGAACATATTTTGTACCCCATTGTTTAATGATTTATTGTTTAGCATCCTCCATAATTTTTCCATCATATTTCCTTTCCTTAAAAAGTTCTGTTACATATTCCAATTCTGTTAACATTTCTTCATATCTTGACGTCATCCTTGCTACTCTAATACATTGACCCTTGTATATATCATACAAAAGCTTCTTGGGATGATTGCTGGTGTATTGCAAATAATCATTTGAAAATGTATTCTTTCGATATATGTTAGATTTGAAACCTTTTTCATCATGGGATACTAGAGTGTCAAGATATGCTATTCCATTCCTGCTCATTGTGTAAGTGAGTTTCAAAAAATCACTACTATTATTAATAAAGCAATAAACTTGTTGAAATCTTCTGTACTTCCTTTCCATAAAATGTAAATGTCATCCAGAAATCTTGTATAATGTATGACATTTTGGAAAAGATTGTTTTTAAATAACACATCATCCTCCCAGTTTAACATGACCAACTTAGCAAAAATTGGTGCACGTGCAGAACCCATTGCAACTCCTTTGCTCTGCCTAAAATATTCCCCTTCAAATGAAACATAATTGTGTTCCAAGATTAATGTCATACATTCCATAATTAGACATGTTTTATCCCAATCTAAATGTGTGTATCTCCTTATACTATTGCAAAACATGTCTAATCCCTGATTTTTAGGGATACATGAAAACAAGTCTGTGACATCAATAGTGGCATTTAACAAATCACTTGTGTCCGCTTGTATGGGAAAATTCGAAAGGAAATCCCAAGAATCCTTTAATAGATGGGGGATGCTTGCATATACATCTTTTAACCAGGTATCAATAGCTACTCCAAAAGGAAATGTTTTAGCTTTACTACCAGAAACAATTGTTTGAAACAGGGGGGGGGTCTTCAATATTATTGTGTATCTTAGGAATTCCTACCATTACTGCTAGTATAGGGTATTGTACCTTTAAGAAATTATAAATTTCATTACTAATTTGATTGTCAATCCAAAATTCTTCCAGGTAGGAGTCTATCCTTTGGTAAGTGATGTTTATTTCATTCAACGACACTGATTGATAGTTACCTGTCTCCGTAAGTATTGTAAATAATTTTTGACTATATGTCAATTTATCATAAATCACTATACCCCCCCTTTGTCTGGTTTCATAATACATGTATTAGAATCCCTTCTTAGATTGTAAAGCTCATTTCTTTCTTCTCTAGTCAAATTGTCTTTAAATTTTCTTTTGTGAATTGTATTTTTATACTTATAAATTTCCCTATGTGTCAGTTTTTCAAATAAGTCAACTACCGGATTCATATGGGGTACAAATGCACTCTTTTTCTTAAGTTTCCTATCTCCTATGTCTTTGTTCTTGTTAATATCTACTTCTTTATCCTGAAACATAATTGCTAAATTTAACTTACGGGTAAACAGTTTGACTTCTCTTAAATGATCAACCAAGTCAAATCTCGGTGTAGGAATAAATTTCACTCCTTTAGACAATAATTCGAAATGAATATTTTCAACTTTAAAATTCGAATAATTGTATATATAAAAGTTGTCATAACTGTAAACCACACCTTCTACATTAGTGTCTTTGTTCTCTTTTTCTCTAGCAACCTTATTCTTATTATTTTTGTTTAATTCTGTTTTACCCAAAATATCTTCTGGTAATCTTTTTGTAGTTTCTAACCCCTTCTGTACCTCTTTACTACATTTCCTGTCTTCTTCTTCCAATGTTGTGAATTCCAGTTTTTTTGAAAATTTTGTTCATTTCTCCTATTACTTGGATACGTTTCTCTATATTCATCATTAAATTCATCATAAAATTTATCTTCCATTCTATAAGTGTTCTGTCTACTATTTTTGTTATAATGACCATCCTTTTGCTCATAAAATTTGTTTTTCAAATCTGTTTTCCATAAATAAGCCTTATTTTCCTTGTATTGTAAAATATCTCTGTTTAACTTTTTGTACTTTCTTTCATAAATACTCTGTGATTTCTTTTCCACTGTTAAAAATTGCTTATTATATAAATTACTCCACTCATCAAATAATAAATCATTTTCTATCTCCACATTTAATTCCTCCGCTTCAATATGTTTAGATAATTTTTCATCTTTGTATTTAATTAATAAATCCATATATTTAATACCACACTCATTAAAAAATTCATTAAATTCTTTTGTACATTCATTATTAATATCTATACCTAAAGGAAATTTGAAAAAACGCAATCCAACTGGAACAATTTTTAAAGCTGTGCATTTCTGCAAATAAGCGTTTTCAATTTTTATATTAATTTTACTTAAAACATTTCCAAATCTATAAATTTTGTCCTTCAGTGTATCGTTCACAGTTTCTTTGTTAACTGGCTTCTGCTTCCCTTTATCAAAGTTGTCAAAATTGCAGTCATTGTTAAAAAATCTGTTCAAATAAGTTTTGTTGTTTTCAGCTGTTTCAACTTTTTTAGTAAGAGATTTGTGCGCAGTACCTTTGTCCGTAACTGATGTCCCAACAGTGTGTGCATACTTACGGAGACAGGTAACTATCAATCAGTCTTGTTGAATGAAATAAACATCGCTTACCAAAGGATAGACTCCTACCTGGAAGAATTTTGGATAGACAATCGAATTAGTAATGAAATTTATAATTTCTTAAAGGTACAATACCCTATACTAGCAGTAATGGTAGGAATTCCTAAGATACACAAGAATATTGAAGACCCCCCCGTTTCGACCAATTGTTTCTGGTAGTAAAGATAAAACATTTCCTTTTGGAGTAGCTATTGATACCTGGTTAAAAGATGTATATGCAAGCATCCCCCATCTATTAAAGGATTCTTGGGATTTCCTTTTGAATTTTCCCATACAAACGGACACAAGTGATTTGTTATATGCCACTATTGATGTCATAGACTTGTTTTTGTGTATCCCTAAAAATCAGGGATTAGACATGTTTTGCAATAGTATAAGGAGATACACAAATTTAGATTGGGATAAAACATGTCTAATTATGGAATGTATGACATTAATCTTGGAACACAATTATGTTTTATTTGAAGGGGAATATTTTAGGCAGAACAAAGAAGTTGCAATGGGTTCTGCAAGTGCACCAATTTTTGCTAATTTGGTCATGTTAAACTGGGAGGATGATGTGTTATTTAAAAACAATCTTTTCCTAAATGTCATACATTATACAAGATTTCTGGATGACATTTATATTTTATGGAAAGGAAGTACAGAAGATTTCAACAAGTTTATTGCTTTTATTAATAATAGTAGTGATTTTTTTGAAACTCACTTACACAATGAGCAGGAATGGAATAGCATATCTTGACACTCTAGTATCCCATGATGAAAAAGGTTTAAAATCTAACATATATCGAAAGAATACATTTTCAAATGATTATTTGCAATACACCAGCAATCATCCGAAGAAGCTTTTGTATAATATATACAACGGTCAATGTATTAGAGTAGCAAGGATGATGTCAAGATATGAAGAAATGTTAACAGAATTGGAATATGTAACAGAAAACAGGAAAGGAAATATGATGGAAAAATGATGAAGGATGCTAAACAATATGTCATTAAACAATGGGGTACAAAATATATTCCACTATTAGGTGAATCTACATTAACAACAGGGAAAAGCAAACAAGTTGGAGAGAAGAATACGAAGGTCAACAAATATGAAAGGGCTTGTATACTTCCATACACACCGCATGTCAATAGGATAAAGAAAATTATAGAAAATCATTGGCAGATATTTAAAACAGACAACAGCTTGGTGGGAATATTGGGAGAAAAAACTTTAGTTGTATACAAAATGACTCCTAATTTGAAAATAAATATTAGAAACAGGGAATATGACTAATGAAAGAAAGACAAGAGAAGGGAATTTAAGGGCTACCATTAGGTGTGGTAATTGCAATCAGTGTAGGTTATTAACAGAAGAAACTGAGGTGATTCTCGACAACATTAACAAAACTGTTATTAAGTTAGCTAAAGGTAACTGTAACACATCATATGTGATTTATATGGCCAAGTGTCCAAAATGTACAGCATATTACATAGGAAAAACTGAGAGAGCATTTAGGAGAAAAGATATTAATAATGCCTTATATAGACACGTGGATAAAAGTGGTGAGGAGCACAGTTTCAGATTTGGGATATTGGAACATGTAAACAGTAATATAAGAGGAGGAAATAGAAAGGACATTTTAAATTATAAAGAAATATGGTGGCAATAATATACGGATGCAGCCACTGAACCAGGTCTGAATGACACTATAGCACTCAAACCATTATTATTATAAAAATATCTCCAAATATTTTTAAAGAAAACAAATTCATTAAAAAAAACATATTTATTAAAGATATATATTTTTTAAATTAAGCAATATATATTTTTTAAGAGTAAGTTTTAAGGGAAAAGTATTGAAACAAGTACTCACTAGAGAAAGCAATTTTTTTAAATTAAAAAAAAAATTTTTTTTTTTAAAATTTATTAGGAACTTATTTATATAACAAATATCTATTTAATTTTGATAAATTTAGTTAATTATGTATCTAATTATTAATATAATAATAAATTTATATTTATATATTCATATAAATAAAGCCCACTCATCAAATACAATTAGTTAGTAGTATGAATTATAGATGAATTTGCAAGTGGTACAGTATAGTAGTTTCAAACTAAGCATATTTATTAAATGAAGTACATTTATGAATGATTAAGATATGTTTTTGAAGGCTGTTTGTCCCAACACAAATTATTATTATTATTATTTATGTATTACATTCATGTATTATTCATACATTATATTAATGTATTTTTAAGATATGTCTTTGAATAATTAACCAACAGCCCAATGAAGGTTTTAGGCTGTTTGTCCCAACACAAATTATTATCATTATTTTTATTATTTTAGTTACATTTATTTACTGTTGTTCATTTTTATTAACTATATTATCCAATGTATGCAAAACATATAATATAAATACAATAATGTATAGTGTGCATAGGATAAACCTTTGTTGTAGTTACATTACATTATTTAGTAAAAAAGGGGGTATATGACTTTAAAAGTACGAAAGATTTATGGTGCCAAAAAAGTTATATAAACGATAGGAATGTATGGTAAATTAGTTCTGATGAAGCCTAAGAGTAGTAGGTGAAAGCGCTTAACTCTTATTGACTGTTGTTACATATACGAAAAGTCTTCGGTTTATTATGTAAGTGTAAGTTGATATTGTTTATTAAAGTTTAAAACAGCTTTTCAGCGAAACTGCTCAGCTCTATCTTTGTGACTTTTCCTAGCTCCCCTTTCACAGGAAGTTTGGTATTTTCTGACAACGGTGCCTCACTGTCAGCCTGGGTACTACCACTCACCTCTGCCCTTGCAGTCATCCTGTCCAAGGGAGCATCAATACCTACCTGCAGCTGTGGCTCATCTTCAGGTTCACTGCTACAGGGTAGCTCTGTCTGTGATTTAGCCACATCACCAGTCCTGACTTCAGGAATGTGGTCTGTCTGGGCCTCCCCAAGGCTACCAGACCCACATACCTGTCTCTAAGCCTGACTGAGTGTCACTGCATGCATACAAGTTACTGCATTATCAAAGTCATTCCCTATCAAGACATGAGCATGGATATTCTCAAACACACCTACGTGCTTGCTTCCTTTTCCCCTGCCAGTCAAGGTGAACCCTGGTCAAAGGCATTTGGAATGGTATCACTCCTAAAGCTCTGACCGGAGTGAACTGCCCAAACAAGTACTGGTCCTCTTTAACCACTGCAGGCTTCACATTGGTTATATCAGAGGCTGTTTCTCTTGGCAATGGCCTATTTTCCAACCAGCAAGATAGGATACAAACTCTGGTGGTAGTTTGGTATCCCTGCTGTCTCTAGAAAGCTTACTGTTGGCATTCTGTTATTTCCACTTGCTAGCTCCCCCACCTTTTGTTCCTTACCTTGCTTCCATGGACATATATATGCTACATGGCCCCACTGGTTACATTTAAAATATTTAACCCTTGATCTTGGCAATGTTCCTGAACTAGTGTCTTCCCCTGTTACTGGCAGACTCTTTTGGGGCAGTTATGCTGCCCACCATGGGTTCCATTATATCCATGTGTAGCACTGGGTATCCCCTTCTTATGCAGTGATGCCCTGCTTGCTAAGTAGAGATCCCCTTTTCTTCACCTCATCTGCAGAATTGCATTCCCGGTCTGCCCACCAGATTCTTATGTCCTTGGGCAAAGTGCTAAGGGCTTGTTCCTTCATCAAAAAGTCTGCCAATCCTTGAAAAGTAGTGACCTCCCACCCACTCACCCATCTATGAAAATAAGTGCTTAACTCTGCAATATAATCACACACATTTTCAAATGCCTTGCGTCTATGCTCACAAAATGTTTTTCTGTAAGCTTCATGTGTTAACTTAAAACATTCCAATAGATGTTTTTTAGCTGTAGCATAGTTTAAGCAATCAGTATCAGACAATTTAGAAACAGCAGTTACAGCTTTACCATGGAGTAAGGGGAGTCAGGAACTGTACCCAGAGCCCTTGTTCAACATTATACTGTTTACATGCCCTTTCAAATATATGAATAAAACTATCAAAATTGTCACCCTTTGGAAATTGTGGAAGAAATTTACTGACCTTTATTGCTGTTGGGGTTTGTTATTTCCTTCCCCATTACCCCCATGACCCTGGTGAAGAGTCAGCATCTCCCTCTCATGTCAATGCTGCTGCTTTTCTTTGGCCTCCAAATGCCACAGTTTCTCGCTTTTTTTGGCTTCCAAATGATGCAGTTTCTCATTTTGTTTGGCTTCCAAATGTCAGTTTCTCATTTTCTTCAGCCTCCAAATGTTGCACTCTCTCTGATGATTTTAGTTTCAAATGTTTGGCCTCCAGTTCAAGTCTCTTTAACTCCAGAATGATTTTTAAGTCCTCTGAGGAAAAGTTGAACTTGCCTGTTTTTGAGAGTTGTACATCTCCAATGCCACACTGGTTGTCTTCTTGTTTACTGGTCTGTGCTGCAGCTGTAATTAAGGCTGCAGTAATTTCCCCTTTAGGCAGGTTGGCATGCACCAGCCCTTTAGCTTGGCACATCTCAGCCAACTGGTTCTTTGTCAGCTTGCCATAACCCTCTGCTAACATCATTGTCTGCTCTCCCTGACTAACTAAGCTAACAAAAAGAGTACACTTTTTTAGTGACAACTACTTACAGGCTACAGGATTTCAATGAATATCCCACCACTGCCACCAGTATGTGACGTTCCCACACTGGGCCAGTAATTAAGAAGCCTGAATCCTCACTGCTGACACTGGAGAGGGACTTGCACTTGGAATACAAATGGATTGCCTGGGGTCTGGGTGTCTTTATCTGCCTCTCTCCAGGTCCCCAGTAAGGCTTTTCATTGGCACTGCGAAAACAGTTCATGTCCCTGCCTCAAGTAGCTGAAACACCTGGGAAAAGCTGGCACAGATTACCTGCTATACCAACTTTGCCCAGATTATTAGGTAGATTCACTGCCACCAGTCAGTTACAATAAGGCTCTTAAAAGGGTATCCAATTATGCTGACTGAAGTTAATAATACAAATGGTAATGTTTACCAAACAGCAAGGCTTTCAGGAGTGGCCAGAGTTATCACCAAATAAATAGGTGCAAATACTCTCAAGGCTTAAATATTTTATAAGAATGACCAGCCACAATGAAAAGTTTAAATATATTTAATAATAAAAGAACATGAAAATGCTAAATATATATTTACAGTAAATCACTGAGGTTAAATCACAGAAAATCTTGAAAATAAGACTGATAGACCGACTTAAAGTAAAACAATCTAAAATAAACTTCACCATATTCCTGACTGAATCTAGGAGAATTACTATTCCCTAATAACTTACTTGGTAGAGCAAGGCAAAATGAAATATGTGAGCAGTCTTTTTAGTCAGTTTCCCCAAAACAGAATACTCAATACTTGGAGGTTACTCCCTGTAAAATATAATACCAAAGATGGCTTGCAGAATGACCTCATCATTTGGTCACCTGACTCTAGGTTCTCACAGTATCTCCCTTTGAAGCTGAGTCAGCAATTTAGTATAGAGGGCTGCAATACACATCTAAATGTTTATGGCAGTGCCTGGGGCTTCCCCTCTTTTTACTGAGCTAATGAACAAAGGCTTCTTCCAGACCCACCATCTCTGGTCCTGTTCAACACTGTGGGGTGCCATTTTAATGGTATAACAGCTCATTTGCATGTCCCTTATTTTTCTTAAAGTAAGCTAGCTGACCTCTGCTGTTCCAGTATCCCATATTAAAACATATACATTTAATTCAGGTACAATAATACGTGTCATTTCTTGTCATTCCAGCAGGGTGCACTGTTGATATATTTTAACACAAGCAAACCTCACAAATACCTTTCAGCGCAAGCATTTATACAAATCAGTTTACAAATGACATATAGTTATTTACAAAATTCCAGATGGTTGTGATGGCACAAGTCATATATTCACTGCATTACTTCTCCTGGCACAGCTGGCAGTAATTCCTATCATCACATTAGGTTTGTCTCCTGATGTCTTGCTCAGTAACTTTCAAAAAAGGTTTCAGTTCCAGCCTCAACAGAGGATTAAACAGCCTCTGTTTCTTGTACACACTATCATCCAGTGGCGGCTGGTGATGTCAAATCAAAGGGGGGGGGAGCTACAGGAGACAGCTGAATGGGTGGGGTCAATGGGAAGGGGTGCAGCCAAATAGAAAGGGGAAGAGCTATGCTTAAAATTACAAAAAATGGAACTTTAATTAAATACGCTGCCCTGGGTGCCAAACCGTCATTATGAAAGCCCAATCAAGACAAAATGAAGTGTAGAAGAAAAAAAAAATATTTCAATGCATTGGCTGCATGACAGCTTACTTAATATCTAGATGGAAACAAAAAGGTTGTGAGGCATGAAAAAATAAATTGCTTTTTGAATACATTACTGGAATGGCAGTCAAAATCAAGTATAAGAAAAACAAGCAGCACTCAATTCAAACCACTTCTCCTTACACTGCAATTCAAATTATAATTTATATTCAGCTTTATAAAAGTAGCAAGTAACATGCTGAAAGCAATCTCAGTGATACCCACTCTCATAAAAATGTTTCTTATCCAAAAAAAGACCTGCTGCCTGTCAACAGCTATCTACTTGTTTCATGGGGAAAACATAATCAAAGTAAAAAATGAAAAGCAAACAAGAAACAAGCTCAAGATACATTGCTTAAAGGATTACTGCACAGGTTATGGACCACACATGATAGATTGGCATTCTGTTTAGTTTACAGGTAAAGCCTGCAAACATGACCGCAAGTCTCCAACAAATGTAAAGAGCTTCTTTAAAATAATGTAATCCTGTCCTTTATTACAAATACTGTCATATGCATTTCAATACCCAAGGCTTATACATTATCTCGTTATGTAAGTATTCTCTGCATGTTAACAACAGAAAGGCTTTTAATGTTGGCATTTCTTTAACAGTATGCTTATTAAAGCTTACTTGCATCTTATAATCTATGACAAGCTTACCCGATGGTCATTAAAACATTGCTACTTAAACACAGAGCAACAGGCCCTTTCTGAATAATAATAAGCATAAATCAAAGTATAAAATACAACAGAAATCAAAACAATCTGCAAAATCAAGGACATATGAAAAGCCACTGTAGTACTTGTGTCTACATTGGCTACTCTGCACACTTACACTGCATAACTGCTCCTTGCCTTGCTTGGACACATCCAGAGGCACTACATGGGGAGTGGGGTACAAGTATGTCACAATTTGAAATGTCTCTGGCTGACTGTGATGGCCCTGACACATTTGTCATACCTCTCAACCTCAGAACAAGAAATCTGGACAAAGCCATACATAAAAGTGGGACAAAGGCCCAAAAATAAGGACAATTTTTAAATATTGCTCTTATAAAGATAATAGAATAGTAGGTCTTGCATTAGTATGAATTTTCTGAAGGGTATGAAATCTGAAACTCAAATGTCTGTCATTATTTTCTAACTTCAGTCTTTAATGATTTGCCACTAAACCACAATTTTATGAAAAAGGGACCAAAAATGTGATGCAAAAATATAAAATAACCACACAATACAGCTGGGAACCTGTCAAAGACGGGACACTTTTTTAATATTAGTACTGCTAACTTGAGCAGCTGAAAAAATAAAAGAATCTACATGCATTTCTGAAATAAAAGTAATCTATAACTCTGATTATTACACTTATTTATTAATTGTAAACCCTCCATGTTTTCTTCTAAAATTTCCATTTTGCGGTGGGATTATTAGGGGAAGAACAACATTTTGAGCCAAAATCTGGAACAGTTGAGAGGTTTGGATATGCCTAATTCTATAAAGCAATTTATTTGCACATACTACCTCTCAACCTTTTAATGCAGGAAATCTGGACAAGGCCAAATATATTGGGGGAACATACAAACAGTACTAAAAATTGCTCTTGTATAAACTGAGACTATTGATAGAACAACAGGTCTTACTTTAGCATGCATTTTTCTGAAGGTTATGAAGTCTGAAACTCAATGTCTGTCATTATTTAGTGACTTAATTCCTAAATGATTTGCCAGAACAACACAATTTTTATGAGGAACAAACTAAAAATAAGAAGCAAAAATCTATTCATTCTGTGAAAATCTGGACAGTTGAGAGGTATAGTTCAACTGGGGCCGTCTTTGAGTTTGCCACCCTTCCCCCTCACAATATCATGGTCGAATGGAGCCTCCCCCCTGCAGCCATTCCAATGTCCCATTACTTGACTATTTTGCCCCTTTTACCATAAAAACTAATGTGCATACTGCTTTACTTCTACGATGATTTGGACTTCATTTGAAAGTTTTATTTTGCATTTTACAGCACAAACACTAAGACAGCTGCTAAACAAAGCAATGCAGTCTCACAATGAAAACAGACTTAGCATTAAAACTTCTCTGCCCTTGAAACTCACATTCATTGAAACAACATTGAAACCCACATTCAAAGAAAATACATTTGGCTAGAGGCAAATAAAGATTAACTTTGGACTATTTTCAAATGATAGGCCCCTTGCACACAAAACATACATGTGTTATGTGATGCACTTTCTTGATTGTATTAAATAATATTCCTTGTATAATACAATACATTTGTTAGAGGGTGTTTTAAATTGATTGTTTTGAACATTTTTCCAGTAAACAAAGAAACAAAAATGCATGCACCAGTAATGACAAAACTGCCCAATTGAGAACATTTCCATCATAAAAGTCTACTCAAACTTCTACAGTCCACCAGTATCAGTAAATATGCACAATCTCTGCAGAAGTAAAAGTCATCTAAATAATTCCACATTAAAAAGATCTGTAACTAATGAAGAGGTTGCTGCTAGCAAATAACTATATTTCATTGTTTCATCTACAAAGTGCCTGTTGCCCTTGAGCTCTCACCATAGCACTCAACCTTAGCACAAAAAACCTGGGCAAAGCCAATAATGGGGGAATACAGTCCCAAAACTAGGGACAAATTTCAAATATTCATCTTATAAATTTAGAAAATTGCTAGAATAAAAGGTTTTGTGTTACCATGTACTTTCTGAAGAATATGAAGTCTGAAATTCAAATGTCTATCAATTTTATTTATTTAACATTTGTTAACCAGGAAAGTATGACAAATTTTCAGCAGAGGCCCAGGGAGAAATACTGTAGACACATGTCTTTGTAACATGGGAGGACACCACAGCAAACCCACACAAGGAAATGCAAACTCCGCACAGAAAGAACCCCAGCCAAGAATCAAACCAGTGAACCTCTAGCTGTGAGGCAACAGTGCTAGCACTGCACCATTAACTATTTAGGGAATTAAAAATTCAGAAACCACAGATTTTATTATGAAGAGAACAGAACAAAAATATGAGGCAAATCTGCAAAACTTCCACAAATGGTGGTGGGTAGGGCATTCGGGCTGTTGCTACCTTCACCCAAGGTACAGGATTCAAGCCTGAGGTATTCCCTAACCACCACCAGCAGGTATGCTGAGTTCTGTCTAGCCAACAGTGTAAATCAACTGTGGCATTACACACACACACACACACACACACACACACACACACACACAAACACAAACACACTCCTCCCCGTTTCGTCCAGAATGCCATTTCTAAATAATCCACACTTACCTAAGTAAGTAAATCCTCCCCATTTTTAAATAATCCAGAATGCAAGTAAAATCCTCCCCGTTTCATCCGGAATGCACAGTTTATCTTGTCTGCTCCTCTGTGCACGCTGGAATGCAGAGTTCCGGTTTCCTGGTTCCTTTTCTCGTTCTGAGACTAACTGCAGACCTTGCAGTCTGATCCCCTTCCAGTCTATGCGGTTTGCACTGCATAGACTTCAGGGGCATCTGCAGACTGCTGCTTTCTTCATGAATCCGGACTGGTAAGACAGCAGTCCGGATTCAACTTTGTAAGCACGCTTGCATGCATTTCAGGAGTTTGCCATTGTGGTTCACAGCAGGGGAGGCTGCAGTCCTGCAGTCCAATATCATGAGCCGCCACTGCTATCATCATCATTAGAACATTATTTTTAAATTAAGCTTCCTCATAAATTCTCTGACACAATTAATAGTATTGACATCTGCTCTAGTTGATGGTACAAATGACCATCCTCTGCTTATTACATTCGGTTCAGTAATATTAAGCCTATAATTTTAAAGATTTACAATTTTAAAATAAAATTTATTATCAGTACCTTGTGTTTCACAAGTTCTATCTTCTGTTCTAGTTTGTTTGTGTCTTTCGGCTTTTCCCAGTTAGAGGTCGCCACAGCGGAACTCCGGTCTGCCAATGATTGGTAGTTGATTTTTACGTGCCGAATTACCAGCCCTGACGCACAACCTTCAACGAAGGTACACCCATTAACGCATGTCTCCATGCAGAAAATGCTCCAGCAGAGAATTGAACCGGACAGCGTCTTACTGTGAGGCGACAACGCTACCGCAGCACCACCAATTTCTCTTTTTGTGTCTAGCATTCCTGGGTGGCTAAGTTGCAACTTGGGCCTATGTCTTGTGGCCAATACTTGTATATTGATACACCTCTACTGCCTGAAAACTCAGTGGCTTGTTTTATGAATTCTGATCAGCATATTTTCCCAAATAGATACTATACTATATTATCCATAATGTTGTTGTTTCTCAAACACTGGGATCTGCATATGTTGCCAATATGTTAATTTTATGAGTTCAACAAATTACCAGTACCCTGATAAACATTAGCATTTTCAGTTGGGGTTATTTATAGAAATTGTATTCAGTTGCTCATCCATAACCTGATGGAGACCTTTGACAGATGAACTTCTTAGAATTTCTCTCTTTCTGGATGTCATTTTCCTGCAACATTTGTTTTTCTGTTTATTTACCATCAAAATTGATAGAAGTACTCTCATTTTCAATAGCTGATAAAATTTCTTTGATTTTATTCATAAGTGTATGGGACCATATATTTATGATCCAAAAGCATCTAAACATAATGTAATTTTGTTCATTTTTAATTCAAATATCTCCAAGTTTCTTTAAGACTAGCTGGCAAATCATTTCCTGCTGGCATCGATAAACCTCTCAGACAGACCCCTTGCAACACTTACACATTGCTTATAGTTGCAACCATAATTCAGATTATCAGGATTCGTTAGTTTTTAAAGCATAGTGTCTGTTGCTTACAAAAATTTATAAGAAAGAGTTGCACATCAATGCTTCTTTAAGCTACAGTTGCATGTATCCAGGTATTCTTAAAAATAATATTGTTAAAGTGCAGTTTATAAGAAATAGCAGACTAGCTGAGAAGGATGATTTATCTGAAAAAGAAAGTTGGGGGTTGCTCAATAAATTTAGCTTTAGAGGCTATTCATTACATTTAGATGAAACTATATTAAGTGAGTTTAAAGAGTTGCAGAAGCACTAATTATAAATCTTGCAAACTTGTAGATTTTAACAGTATTATTTCTAATAGCAATTACAACACAAGCTATACTTTTCAATGCTTTTGAAAACATATTGATAAAATAAGTATTAGAAAAACTATAGAAAGCAATTGAAAAATGTTCACTGGCTTTCTAAGTACTATTTCTGTCAAGACACTGATGTTTGTGAGAAAAAGAGGCACAAACGTGAAAGATATTATTTCAGGTTAGGTTAAATAACCTGTCCACTGGCAAGGTGAATATGTACCTTGGGATGTGCAAGTGTTTTGATTGCACATTTTTCCAAATTTAACAGTATATATATAAGGAATTAATTATGAAGGGTTACAAGTTCAGTATTCCTGGTGCTTACAGTTACAAATCAAAGTGTGCTGTTTATGTTGCCTTATTGATAGAGCTTGATGCATTCTGTATAGGAAGAGCTATTAGAAAAAACTGCATTACAGAATTTATGAACACATGCATGCAATATATATTTGCGGCTTGGATAATGCATTTACAAAACATGCAAGTACATGGAGTAATTATAAGAAAAGTTATTTATTTTTAATAACTGATGAAGTAAGAAATTATTTGTATAGATTCTAATTTAATTTTTGCCACTTCCCTAAACTTAATGCCAAAGAGAACATTAAAGTGTTATCAAAAAGAAAAAGACTGAGGCATTACTCGTATGTTGTCACATTATTTGTGTTGAAAGTATATAATATTGTATATTTTACACTTCTGTCTAACAAAGTTCCTTGTGGAATGAAAGAGTTTACGAAGTGAATAAAGTTTTAAATTTTTTTATTCTCTTATTATAGTCTTCAGTTACAACAATTTGTAGTGCTTTTTGGAGGTTTTATTTTATATGTATCTCTGTTTACTCAAAAACGGTATATCAGCTACTGGTCAATTAGCTGCAAAAGGTGATATTCTGCTGTACAGTTTTTATCCATGCCGCCTGCTGTCCTGTCACTATACCTTGTGAGGGGTAGTAAAGCTTATAGAGAAGTGCTGTAACATGACCACTGCTGCTGCTCCTAGCATCTTTGTTTGTTAAAACTCTGAAAATAACCATGGGCTTTTTCTACTTACAGTGATATGAAACTTGCTGCTTCCTTACTGCTACCTGTTTCTATGAATTATGACCAGCTTTCAGGAGCACTCATTTGCATATCATTATACATTCACTAGACTATGCACCCTCGTTTACATGTCATTATTGGGTCGTTTCCATATTCCTATTCCTGTACTGTTTTCCTTGTAGGTCAGTAGCACTAGCATGTGTTGTTGATCACAACATACGTGCATGTGGCTATTTCACGAACAGCAGTACACTATGTACTATATAGGTTAATGATGAATACTGGCCAAAGACTTCACTTCGGGGGGAGTGGGGAAGAAATTTGAGCTGAATCTGTCAACCAAAAGTTTGGCAGTTGCTTCTGGTTTAGTGTGAGTGATGCCATTTACAATAAATTCTGAGCATCATTGCATGTTTCCTTTGAGGTTGTAGACATAGCTGTAGAAAGCTTTGTGGTTGTGCTTTGCCTGGGAAGTTATTTTTTCTTCAAATCTAGCCTTTGAAGTATTAATTAACACTTTTAGCTGCCTGTTTAGATTGGTTAATTTTTTTAATATGTTGAGTACTGTTCCTCATAATATGCTTGTCTAAGATTTTTTTCTTTTGTTGTATAAACTGATTGATATTGTGATTCCACCAGGGTGGCTTGTCTTTTGAGTTTGTCTTATTATTAATATGAGTGGGCACAGCCCGCTCTATACAGCTATCAATATGGCTATACAAGGAATTTGTAAATAGCTCAGCAAATGCTAGGATATTTACTGGGTTTGGAGGTGCTTGGAATTTAGCTAAGATGTAGCTTAGCTTTGGAAATGTCCCTAAAGTTTTTTGGTTTCGCTGGGTCCCTGGATTTAATTTTTATTTCAAGCAATACTGCTTTATGGTCAGATCTGATGAGCAAGGACATTACACTGGGTGAGGAACATCGCTGTCCCATGTTTGTGAGTACAAGGTCAAGGATGTTTGTACCCCTGGTTGGAGAATGGACCAACTACATTCATAAAGGCCTTTATCAAATGTCAAGTCAGCTTCTTTTAATACTTTGACCCTGACTTGATCATTTTATTTCCATATACAATTCTACCTCTTATAAGTGAATCGTACAAATCACCAGAATCAGTCCTGCATTTGTATTCTGTTTCAGTTAAGTCACAAGTATCCATCAGCTCATGAAATCTTTGATTTCAAGTGGGAAAAAATGCTTTACGGATAGTAGGTGCTTTTTTGTATCACAGGAAGCCTGAAACATGTCTTTCAAGACAGGAATCTTGTTTTGTTGGATCACAGTAACACTGACACTTGTCTTTTAAGTCTCCTCCTTAAGGTTAGAAATGTTCAACACCTTAATTGTTTCCTTAACTGTGATGTTAAAGAATGCTAGATTTTTTTCTGGCTTTTCTATAGGTCCAGCAATGAGAGTAATGTTTGAATCCAGTCTCAGTTTCTCTGAAACATTTCTGTAACACTTCAAAGCATTAGTGCATTGAGTGACATTGTTCAGTAGAAAGCAAAAATAAGTTATTTATGTATAAATACACACACACATATATATATATATATGTGTGTGGTGTGTGTATGTATGTATGCACTTCTAAAAGGTACAGTTGTGACTAAATATTTCAGAATTATATTTATTTTTGTGTCAAAAGTATATGTGTGCAAAATGGAATTAACTGGAATCAAAATTTTTATCACTGAAAACAAGACTGATCTGTTACAGTATATGGACGTGCCACAGCAGAGACATCCTGAAGAGTTATTTAGAAACTAAAGAAAACAGCTTCAACAGACAAAAAACTGAAACAAAGTGATAGTGCAGTGACTCATGACAAAGTAACATATGTACACTAAAAAGCATACACACAGTGAAGATGAATGAAGATGCATTAGTCACGATTTGCATTCAAGAAAATTCTTTACTGAGCTGCCCCAGGAAGATCCCAGATCTCTATACCAGTAACTCCTTATCAATACTACATACTTCACATACACCTTGATATGTGACAGTCTCTTCCCAACGCAATAGAGGTAATTTCAGTGTGGGTCTTAGCTACTACACTGATGGCCACATGAACATTTAGTATGCAGATGTTTAGTCAAGTAACAATAAGCATTACTAATGACAGCAAAGATTATGCTCCAAATGTGTAAGATGCAAAAATGAACTTCTGGCTTAGATGGGTTTTCTTATCTATTTAATGTTTTAGATCCTGGAGTATGTTGGTATAGGTGTAGTAAAGTACAATTGTGTAAGAACTTACCATAATAGTAGGATTCCTACAGTATTGCAATATTGATGGTTTATCTCGTCGAGGTAACCTGATGTCCAGCTGGCATACCGAAGCTAAAACCTACTATATGCTTGTATGTGCAGCATATGACCTTAGCCCATGGCAGTAGGGGTACAGAGGCGGATGTAGGATCATAAGCTCCTCAGACTATATAGAGTGTCAGGAGACCCTGGAGAAGCCTGAGTAAATAGAGCAATAAAAGACAAGATTGGTTAAGTGGGGGGGGGGGGGTGAGAACTGCTCCAGTCTCAATCCACAAGGTGCATAGAGGTCACTACAAACGGGGGTAAGAAGGGATGTAATTCTGCAACAGTGATAAGCATGACACGTACTGTCATGATAAGTTCTTACACAGCTGTACTGTATCCTTCCTTTGATCACTGTTGCAGTATTCCAATACTGATGGGTGATTCCCAAAGCTTAAAATTTGAATAGGGTGGATGGACTAGAGACAGGATGGATGTCTACTAATCACACTAGGACAGATATGGCAAATTAAGTCCTTGATGTAGAAAAATCATCCACTTTATAGTGTCTTGTGAAGGTGTGTACAGAGGACTAGGTGGCTATTTCCAGAATAGCTCTGGTATCAATGACTTTGAAGAAGGCAGAAAGGAGGATACTGCTCTGGTGGATTGGGGCTCTCAGAGGTGAAAAGAGGGCAAAACAAAAAGAAATGGATTTTGAGATCCAACTGGGGATTGCCTGTTTAGAGACAGTGTTGCCCATCTTGCCTTTCTGGAAGGAAACAAAAAGCTGGTCCATTTTCCTAATGTCTTTAGTCTTATCTTAGTTTTCTATGCACATCAAGTAAGTGGAGAAGTCTCTTACCCCCTATTTTGTAGTTCTGGAAAGAAGGTGGGTAAACGTATAGCCTGCTAGATAAATAATTGATTTACTACCTTGGGCATGAAATAATGTTTAGCCGTTAACCTCTTCCCTCTAATCGAGCTCTGTAAGTTTACACTTCAACTTCTAATGGGCAGAGAGAGCATAAGCTTTCTGATAAAATAAAACTATATTCTTATATTTGAAATAAATTTTCAGTTTTCTAGAAACATAGGGGTTACTAATGAACTGTAAATGGCAAACTCTTCAGCACAAGATTTTTTACAGTGATAAGTTCTAGATCTTAAACTGGATTTTATAAGTCAGTGTAAAAATAGCAACTATTAAGTTTGTAATATTTTAAAATCAGCTTACAATATGTCAGCAACCACTCGAGTTACACACACAATGTCAGCAGCATTTTATTTACCTCACCAAGAGCTTTCATTTGAGGCTAAGCAGTTCTGTCTATGCCACATGGTTGATAAAATATTTAGAGAAATAAGAAATTTATGACAATATAAACATTATATGAACAATTAATATCTCTTTACTGCTGTAGACAGAGGCTAAGTATTAGTGCAGTTGCATTCTTAATAATGTAATCTTTAAGATGAAATCTTTCAAAAAGTTGTATGCAGAATGGTTCTGAAATTATAAAGGTGAATAGGCAACTTTAGTGGACATCAACAGGCGTCAGTAGGCTGTAACTAGAGAAATGCGTGGAGGCATCATTATGCTTTAATGAGTTAAGGAAACTACCCTTTTGGATGATAATGAAGGGAGAGATGCCCATAAGGGTTTGAAGCACAAAGACCCTACTAGCAGAAGGAAGGGCAACCAGTTAAATATTTTTCCAGGTACAAAACTTTAGAGAGACAGAATTACTGGTCCAAAAGGTGGTAAGGTAAGTTTTTCCAAAGCAAAGTTAAGGTCCAGGGGGGTGGGGTGGAATAGCCCTCTTAGGTGGATTCAAGTGAAGGATGTCCTTTAGAGCAAGGGGGGATTTAGTGGCATGCAGGCAAAATAAAAGGACTTGTATGCCTTGATGGAGGAGTACTCCAGTATTGAATAGCTGATGCAAACAGGACAAAATTGTAGGGACCCCCACCTGGAAAGGTTCCCATTCATCTTAAGACAACAGAAAGAAAATCTTTTCCATTTGTAGATGTAAGATTTTCTAATGGTAGGATTTCTTGTCTCTATGCATGCAGATTCTGGTTGAGAGTGTGTGAGCAGAAGGGTAGGCCCAGAGTGAATTGGATTTGGGAAATCCTCCACTCTAACTCATTCCTCAGAAAGGCCAAGAAGGGAATTTCGAAGTCCAATAGGTGTCAGTGCTGAGACCACAGAGATTTCAGATATCACTGGATCTTACTCATGTGTAGCCTAGCAAATGGCACCATAGGTAGAGTTACTGCCATGTAACCCAGAGTTCTTAGAATCTCCCTTGCAGAAGTAGACTGAAGGTGGAGTAGGGACTGAATGTAGGGGGAGAAGGGACTAAGCTTTCACCTGGGAAAGAAAGGCAGTCATGAGGCGGGTATTTACTCTGCAACCAAAAAGCACCAATTCCTGGTAGGGGGTCAGAGAAGATTTCTGGAGATTCAGAGTGAACACCTGTCCTTCAAGAATTGAGACTGTGAAGCTCAGATTCAGCCATATGGTATAATGAAAGGAGGCATGGATATGGAGGTCATCCAGGTACAGGAAAATGTATATTCCCTGGGCTATGTAAAAAGTGATGGTTGGGACAAGGCACTTTGTGATGACATTGGAAGTGGCAGATGAACTAAAAGATGAAGGAGAGGATGGAAAGGGTGATGAAAAACAGAGAACATGAGGAGTTTTCTGCAGATGGGAAGAATAGGGATATGCAGGTATGCATCAAATCTAGAAGACTATAATGACTTGAGAAAGGATAAAAGAAACTAGAGTCCACAGTGAGAACATCTTGAAAGATGGTATTTTCAGAAGGATGTTTGGATGGGATTAGTCCAGAATGAGGCTCTTACTGCCCTCCTTTCTGGGAATCAGGAAAAGTCCTGAATAAAAGCCTTTTCCTGGGTCCAGGTAGGGCACTGGCTGTATGGTGCCTTGGACGAAGAGATCCTGTAAGAGAGGTGGAAGTAGGTGGGGAATTCCCCTCCAAAGCATCTTTTTATTTAAATACCTTTATTGAATTATCATTTAAAACATAGGCAAAGAGACATTTATGTAAAAGAAAAAAAAACATATTAAATTGTTCCTAGTTGCAAACATTACACATCACGTTTTTTTGTATAACTATAGTCAAT
Organism: Protopterus annectens; assembly: GCF_019279795.1. Taxonomy (NCBI): domain Eukaryota; kingdom Metazoa; phylum Chordata; order Ceratodontiformes; family Protopteridae; genus Protopterus; species Protopterus annectens. Next base: position 453,303,957 of record NC_056737.1, on the reverse strand, counting down.
CTAACATTACATAAATTGCTACATTCCTGCCTTCTTTTAAATCCCACTCCTGCTCCTCCGAAATATTTTTCTGCATGTATTGTTCCCACAACATCCATATTTTTGGCAAATTGTTCCTATCCCTTTTTAAAGATCCCACCTCTAGATCTTTTATATCTGTTTTCCATTTTCTACTAATTGCTTTTTGGCAGCCACCAGAATTAAACATTGCAAAGCCTTATATGTCAATTCAATTCAGATCTTGTATCGTAGCTCAAAACAGTCATTTCCTTAGTTACATTCATTTTCTCACCCAATATTTCTGACAGAGTACTCTGTAGGGAATTTTTGAAGTCTGTCAATTCATTACACTCCCAAAGTATATGTTCATGGTTACCTCTTTCTTCTTCATCACACCTCCAATATTTGCCACCTACCTGAGGAAAAATTCTTTGGAATCTGCTTGGGGTAAAAAAATACCTATGCAAACACTCCAAACAAAAATTCTAAATCTTCTAGACTGTTGCATACTCAGGAGCCATACATATGTCCTCCCTGTTTCCTTTTGAAATGCTTGTCCAATCTCTCTTCCCAGTCTTTTGTAACCTCCTCTTATTGATTCCTACGGTTATTGTACAATATTTTATGTGTCCTATTAACTATCCCTTTTTTAACAGCAGCTTGTGTTCTAGAGTCAACTAAAAGCCCTACCAGAGCAAGTCTTTTAATTTGGATACAGCTATCTCTTTTCTTTGTCTATACTCAGATTTCAATCCCTGAGAGGGAGTGCAGTGTCTAGCCTGTAGTCCAAATGTATTTTAGGCCTTTTCCCATTCTGTTACCATTCTCTCAATAGTTATTTATTCCCAATACCTTGGTTCCTTTGCCAGTTGTATCCAATACCCGTCCCCTCTTGCCTATTCTCTGTACCCCTACTTGCAGTCATCCCTCTCAGCAAAATCCTATTTCTCCACTCATGTATTGACTTAGTTCTTAGAATATTTTTTGCTATTTTACAAATGTAATTTATTTGTCTGTTATTCTTGTTAAGGATCTGCATGCAAAATCCCCCTCTGTATATTTCTTGAATTATTATTATTTCATCATCAACCCTTTCCACTTTGAATTATAGCTATCTGCTAATGTTATGTTATGCATATGAGCTTTAACTGTGTAGGCTCTAAAATATCTCTTCAAATCAGGTAATCAAATGTCACCATGTTCTGTTGGAAGGATCAACCTGTCCTACTTGACCATTGCCATCTTTTGCTCCCAGATAAATTCCTTCAACTCTTTATTAATTATTGCTCACAACTTCTCCTCTGGTTGGTAAAAATATGCCTGACCTGTATATAAAACTAAAGGGATTGAAAACACTTTTATTGATTCTGTCTTGTTGTCTGTATCCATAACCAAGAGTTTCTGGTTTCTCAGTTTGTGTATTATCTTTTGTTTAGTCTCTTCCCACAGATCCTTATTTGTCATAAGATAATCATTTTAATCCGTACTGCTAAATACTTCATTTTATTGTGTCCCCATAAATATGGGTATTGCATGACAAGTATAGCCTTTGTTTTATCTTCATTCGTTTTATATCCTGAACAGACATGAAACTGTCTCAAGATGTTCCACAACACTGATATGTCCTTTTCTGTTTTTATCAGGTACAAAATAATACTGTCTGCAAATACCACTACAAATAGCCAGTCTGTTTAACTCTCACTATCAGTACTATAGCAAGCATCACTGCTAGCTTTCCCCAACCACACTACAGCACCAGCCATTCTCGGCCATCAAGACTATCCTGTCACACCCACTCCCCTTTCTGTACTCCCTCCCATCATTCCTATGAGGCTACAACCTATCCAACACCCACAGTCATGCTTAATCCCATTCCAAAAAAAGCTCCGTGAAACGTAGGTAAAAAACAGAGGCTTTATTCCAAATAAACGTAACGTGAAGCACTTTTCGTCTACCAACAAATGGGTAAACTTCATCAGACATAGTACATTGCATGTATTAATATTAAATAGCTTTTCATCCAAGTATCTTTTAAAATTCAAACCAATCAAACATGTTTAAAACGCTGCCAAAACCCCACAATATCATTACAAGCAATGTAGTATGTTTGATGAAGTTTACCCATTTGTTGGTAGACGAAAAGCACTTCACGTTACGTTTATTTGGAATAAACCCTCTTTTTACCTAAGTTTCATGGAGCTTTTTTTTTGGGGGGGGGTTGTTTTCATTCATTGTTTCAAGGATTTGTTAATCCCATTCCAGCTATTAAAATAAAAAGACTACTACTCAAACTCAAACCTAGCTCTAATGCCGCTCATAACCTACCCACAGAATATCTAAAACTAGCAGCCATAGCTATTGCCTGCCCTATTAGTATACTCTTAAACAGATCCATCCTAGAATTCTATGTCCTGAAAATTTGGAAAAAAAAGATTTATTCTACCCCCTCACAAAGGTAATATCTCAAACTACCATCCTATAGCCATTCTCTCTCCTGTTTCCAAGTTCCTTGTGAAATGTATCCATATGCAACTTCTAAACTTTCTCCTTAATAACCAAATCCTATCTTCCACACAGCATGGATTTAGACCAAGTCATACTACAATGACTGACTTGATATCCTTCATGGACACAGTTAATAAAACCCGAGGCTCAGGTAAAATTGTCTCCTCACTATTTCTTGACCTATCAAAGGCATTTGATACAGTTTCTCACCCCCTACTTCTAACACAGTTGTCAAAAATTGGTCTCCCCCAAAACTGGTTCTCAAGTTACCTATCAGACAGACAACAGTTAAATGGAAAAACTCCCTCTCTCCATATCTTCACACCTTTACTTGGGTTCCCCAAGGCTATATTAGGATCCCTCCTGTTCAGTATCTTTATTAATAGCCTCGCCTTCATTCAGTCAGGGATCTCCCATACAATAAACAGATGACTTTACTATTATATGTTCTGCTTATTCCATGTCTGATCTTCAACCAATCATTCAATTTGTATTTACCTCCATAGAGACCTGGTTATACAATAATCATCTGTCTGTTAATCCAAACAAAACCAAGTTAATTCTATTTACCCCAAGAAGAAAACTCCCATAAACAAAGCTCAGTTCACAATGCTTTCTCAAAACAGCACAACATTTGGAGTTGTTACTCACACTAAACTACTTGGAGTATTAATAGATGAACATCTAAAATTTGACCCGCACATACAGCATAACTTTAGTAAGACACATCAAAAACTAGGCATTCTTTACAGACACAAACAGCAAACACTTCCTTAGCCCTTCTGCTAAACAAGTCCTTGCTGCCACTTACATCTCTCATCTATGGTGCCCCTTTACTTACTAACCTACAATACTCCTTAAAAACAAAGCTCGAAACATGTCATAACAAATACAAATGCCAAACATTCTACCCATCACTGCACAGCTCTACACTCCCTGAACTGGTTAGAACTTCCACACTATCATTCCTACCTGAAATTAACAACTGCACATAAAATAATTTATAAACCTTCAGACTGTCCTGCTCTTAGTTCATTATTTATCTACTACCATCTGAGAAGGTCTCTCAGGTCTGAAAACCAACACATTTTGCAGGTTCACAAGCCAAATTTACCTGCCGGCCAGCTTCTTTACTCATGTTCTGTAGCCAGAACCTGGAATGGCCTACCATCAGTAATTAGAACTAATAAGAATCATGCTTCATTTTAAACTTCACTACAAGTATACCTATCTTCTATCGGGAGCTGCACTTGCACCAAGTCTCCACCCTTCAAAACCTGACTGCCTTTACTTTATGATGATATTCATGTTTCAGTGACCACCATCTACTAAATGTCTGGAGATAACCTAACTACACTTGTGCAGAAGCTTTTATGTAATGTTAGCCTTCTTCACGTATTCTTCCTATCTTACTCTGTAATTTGTTTGTATTTAGTTGTACCCAATTGACAATTTCTGTCTTAACTTTACTTTAATTGTTAATTATTTGCTTATGTGCATACACTTTGTGCAACTATTCATGTTGTTATATTCTCTTGTATGTTCATGTTTTTGCAGAGCGTTTCTCCCTTGGCCTCTACTGAAAATGGGCTCTTAATGGCCCATTGGACTATCCCAGTAAACAAATGCCAATACATAAATAATTAAGCCATCTTTTCTTAAATATTATACTAATTATATTCTTGTATTTTTGAGTCTCTTATTTTCTTTGCCAATGGCTATAAATATAAAGCAAATAAAGGGAAAAGATGACACACCTGCTTGCTTCCTTTGTTCAGACACAGCATGTCAGAAAGGAACACTTCCAGTTTAATTCTTGCCTCTGATCTCTCATATATCCTCCTGATTAACCTAATTATTGTATCCAGAAATGCAAATGTTTCCATTGCCCTACTCATAAGCTCTCAGCTTTCTCTGTTAAATGCTTTTTCTGCATCAAGACCCACCAAACAACAGTGGTATTTTCTTAAACTCAACTTTCTTCTGGATCATCATTGTTCTAGTAATGTTGTCAAGTGTTTGCCTCCCTTCCACAAAACCACATTGCTCCATATATATCAATTTTGGCAACACCTTTGTTGTTCTTACAGCTAGTATAGACATAAACACTTTATAATCATAATTTAAAACTGAAATTGGTCTATATGAAGCTGGATGTCCTTCAAGGATGCATCTGCAGTCCTAACAAATGGGTTGTCCAAAAGTGAATAACTGTTTAACTTCGGGTCAATCTTCAGCCGAATCCATGACTACTACCGAGGCTCCTAAGCCCCTAGTTGAATTGGCTCTGAAGTTTTTTACTTTATTAATGTGGTTCCTCTAGATTATCTCACACATCTTTGATGTCTCTTCTCCCCAGCAGCACGTGCTGCTAGCCTCCTGCAGCCATGTCCCAGTTCCAGTTCATGCTTACTCTGGCAGAGGATCTCGAATCTTACATGCTATGAGAGAACAATTTTTCTACATTGTGGATGATGCATTTAATGATGTTTGCACTGCTCCTGATACTTTACCTCCAGCCCCATCACCACCTATACAAGGCTCCCCTTGCAGATCCTGAGACTATCTCCCACAGCTTTGAACTGTCAGTTTCATATGATCCAATACCAAGAGTTTATTGATCAGTTAACTACTAAGAAACTGTCCCTGATGATTCCTTAGATAAGAAATATGTTTTAGAAATGGTATTTAGATCAGCCATGACTGGCACAGTTATAAGAAGGCATGCATGGTTGAGATCATGTTAAAGCAAAGGTATTACATGCTCCTATGGATAAGGCCAGTCTATTTGGTTCTCCTGCCCAGCAAGTAATGAAGAAAATGGAAGAGAAGGCAAAATCTGTACAAACAGTTAAAGATTTCTTAGGTTTAGCAGGAACTGGAATAGATGTTCCAGAGGCAGAAATCAATCCAGAGGAGTTTTACAAACTATAGACCAAGGCTACAGGTTTCATTTAAAAACAGAAGCTCTAAAACAGAAAAGTTGGAGACCTATTCTCTACCTGTCATAAACCAGCTGGGCAAGGAGTGTTGGCTGGTAACTCTAGATCTCAAGGAGGCAAATTGCAGAAGATACCTCAGATTTCTTGCAGGATCAGAGCATTATCAATTCTCAGCATTGTTCACAAAATGCCTGGCATCAGTAATCCAATTTAAAAAGTTAAGACTGATACCATCCCAAACAAGAACATTCTTGGGTGCAGAATTGGACACAGTAAAACAGATGGCATTCTAACTGCAGAGAACAATTAACAAAGCAGAACAAACTAACAGCAAGGAAAGTACTGCCATCATGCATAATCCTGGTATGCTGGACAAATGCATACAAGGATTATGGACTCCAGACCAGCTGCACCTGCACATAAATCAAAAGAAATGCTGGCAGTAAGACAACACCACAGTCATGTGGTACATCAACAAACAGGAGGCACTCATTATGGAATATGGATGCTACACCCGACATCTTCAGGCCATCACAAAGAAATGGGGAATGCCACAAATAGACCTATTCATCCCCCCACTCAATCACCAGCTCAAGAAATTCACTGCACAAGGACACCCACCCACTGACATGGAAGGTGGACTCTATTCCTTTGTGGAAACTGGTATCCGCATGTCTCGGGGAGAATGTGGACACTAATCAGCTATTTCTGCAGAATAGCAGTTCCTCAGAGGAATCAAGAATGTAAACCCTCCTAGGAAACCATTACCAGCATGGGACTTGAACTTTGTGCTAGCTGCTTTCCTACTGGCAATTACTTCAGCAAGAAGGGTTCAGGCCTTAATGGCAGTACAACCTTCTTAATCTTCCATCAAGATAGAGTGTCTAAACCAGGCAATAAAACTGACCAGCAAGCAATTTCTGCAGTCAGGATTACCCACTCTTCCTTCGTTGGTGTGTGGTACTATTTACCCCTTATGCTTATAGCTAGGCTAGGGGGGGATCTTATGTTATGTATTGTTTTGTATATTATATTGTACATGCCTTTTTTTTTTTTTGTTTTTATTTTTTGGAAACATTGGCATTTACCCAAATTTAGTTTTTTTCCAAGGCAAGAACAACTGCATCTGGGGCAAAGAAACACTGCTGATGCCGACTGCAGATGCTATCCTGTTCGGACATCTACATTTATGGTAGGTACAAAACTGTACTTTCTGATGGGTCTTTACCACCTTAAGGCACTAGTGCCACCACCGATTTCTTCCAAGATGTTGGTGCCTCCCCTCCTTTTTAAATACAAGTAAACAAAACCTTCCAGATACTTCTCACTTTCTTCCCTAACTTCTAAACTTCCACAGAAATATCATTTGTTCATAGAGACTTTCCTGCAGATTGATTATATATCAGTTGTTTATCTCATTTTGTTCCTATTTTAAAATGTTAATTGTTGAACTGCATCTATCTCTAACCTTAGCATAATTAAGTCTTCCATAAATATATCCATTTGTGCTCTTTCTTGATTTCCACATTTTTCTACTTTAGACAAATTTTCATAACATTTCATAAATATCTCTAATACCTCTACAGGATCTCTGATTATTTTTCTTGTTATAGGCTCTCTAAGTCTGGTGACAACCCTATCCACTTTCTTTTGCCTAAGTAATTGTTCTAAAAGTTTTTGTGCTCTGGAGTTATTATCAGAAAATAAATGCTTAACACCGATTATTCTAAACTCATGCATATTATGCAGATACTTCTTTATTTTCTCCTTAGCTCTCTGTAATTGTGTCTGTTCTTGTTCTGTGAGATTCTTCTTATTCTGCAGTACTTTAACCTTTGTCAGCCCCTGTAAATAATTCATATTACTTCTTATCCATATCTCTTTTTCTTTTATTTCTACTTTATTTTTAAATTCCATTTTCATTTTATCCCACTCAATAGGTATAACATCTGAAAAAATGTCTGTCTTCCCTAATAATGCTTTAATAATTTCCACTACTCGTTCTTTAAATTCCTCTCTTTTTAACAGGTAGACGTGAAAGTACCAGTGTCCCATTTTTACTTTATTACCCTGCAGTTTTATTTTAGTTTTATTGGATCATGATCTAAAATAGTTACTGGATGTATGCTGAAGCTTTCGATTAAATGCACATGTTCCTATGAAACTCCATTTTCATTTTATCCCACTTACTAGCTATAACTTCTGAAGAAATTTCGGTCTTCCCTAATGACTCCTAAATAATTTCCACTACTAATTCTTTAAATTCCTCTCTTGTTAACAGGTAGATGGGAAGGGTCTATATTATAACAGCAAACTCTTAAAATAGTGAACACTGTATAATCAACCCCCAAAAAAAGGAAAACACAAAATTCCAAACAAACGGAACAAAATCGCTAGTCCACAAAAAAAAAAAAACCCAAACACAAAATAAAGTGGCAGGCTTCACCCTCACACCCCCCGATGTGGGGTCCCCCCTACTTAAATATACCAACTCCGAGATCGCACTACAGTGGAGGAAATGGGAAAGTCCCAAAAATGGCCCAGTGATTTTTTTTCCCTGGGAAAAAAAAATCGCTGTTCCGTGTCTTCAGTATTTTGCCATTTCCACATTTAGCTGTTGATTAAACAGCGTTCGCTTACTTAATAGGGAACCGATGGGAAAGCACCAGTGTCTCATTTTTACTTCATTACCCTGCATTTTTATCTTAGTTTTTATTGGTGCATGATCTGAAATAGTTATTGGAGATGTGCTAAAGCTTTCAATTAAATACACGTTCCTGTGAAATATAATTTTTATTTAGATTAGCCCAGCTACTATACTTTGGGGAATAAGATGTAAATACTCTCCAAGTTCCTACTACTGAATTCATGTATTCCACACCAAATATTTTCATAAATGTCTTTAGAAATCTACCCTCTTTTCTTATATATTCCCTTCTAGGTCCCCCAGATACATAGTCACTGTTGTAAATCAAATTCCAGTCTCTATCTGATAGTAATATTCCTTGCTGAAAACTGATTATTTCTCCCCAATTTTTCTTAAGATCTGTAATAGCAGTTTTTTTTGGAATATAAATACATACCAGTATAATCCTTTTTCCTTGTTAATAGCCCGTTACTACCACAGATCTACCCTTATCTTTTTTTCTTCTGTCATTATTAGAGTTTCTCTAGCAATTAGTATTATTACTCCCCCTTTCCTGATACTCTGCTAACTACCCATCCTGAAATCTTTATCAAATTCATATGCTCATTTATTTTCATATTTGTCTCCTGTAGTATTGCTGTTTACACTCTGCATTTTTAATATAATTCATTATTCTTTCCTTTTTGTCTATACCTGTAAGGCCATTTATGTTTCAAGAGAATATGCATAGTGCAATTATTATGGTATAAAAGTTATTGTTCCCACCCATTATACATGACAGGTTTTTTGAATGTGTATTTCCAACTTTTGTGTTACTTACATACAGTAATGTTTGGGAGGTTGATCTGTTATACAGTTGTTTCTTGCCATCTCCAATTGAACCTATGTCACACTTTTTAAGATTTTCTTTTTTTTTTTTTAATGAAAACCCTCATGCAAAAAAAAAAAAAACCTAGATACATTTTCAGAATACCCCCATAGGTTATTAGAACAAACACAAAAAGTATATACATCTACAAACAATGAAGTTTAACCATCCAAATAGGAACAATTATCTGAAATCAGCAGCTGGACCCACAAGCAATGCCTATCCTAAAATTGAGATTACTCATGATAAATAACATATTACAGCCTGTGCTCCCTCCTACAGTGATTGGTTTCTGTTCTTTTCTTATCATTATTCCCCTCCAAGATGTGAAAAACAGCTTGTATGTTTTCAGAAAACATTAATGTTTAGGCCTAAGAAAAAGTGCACCTGCAATCTGTAAATAAAAATAAATTATACACTGTTTTATTCAATGAATTAAAGAATTAAGGCTACTAGGAAAGCAGCTGTTTGTTATTCACTTTCAATAATTTCAAACTTTACATTTTGAATTTCCTACCACAAAGAATGCCCAGAATTCTGAAGATTAGTGGCTTGCACCTGCAGGCAGCTCATATCAATGAAAACATAGTCAGCAGTGACAGAAAAAAACACCTAACAACTCTGCAGATGCATGAATAAATCTTTGCTAATTTTACTCAGTACAGAACAGAATGTACAACTGCTTTGAGCTGCAGACGTCTTGACTCCTACTGAACATTTGCTAATGGAGAAAATCAAGCTATCATTGTATATTCAAGAAACTTAGCACTTCTCATGGATTTCATCATTTTGTCTTATTTTTCAAAACTAATTTCTTAAAAGAAATACTTGTTTGGATATTAAGCCAAGCGCATTAATCTATTTCATTTTGCAAAAATAAGAGAAGACACCCCAAAGGTTGGGACTTGATACATATGTTGAAAATAGCTCTATTACCACCTGTAACATGATCTCTATAATACATTAACAGCTATGAATAAAAAATTGTGCAGTGATGTAGTTTATATACATTTAACTTCAGCATTTGATAGGGTCATACACAAAACACTGATCAATACATTTTTTTACTCTCTCTCAAGCATATTTCTTTGGAACATTGGAAAAGATTTCACTGGCAAAGTCTCTTTCATTGTAAAGGTTTCACTGGCAAAATCCTTCTATTTGCTTTACTAACAGAAGAATGAGAAACATGGTCCCTTTCTGTTTGATTGCTTACTTTTTGTTGAAAATCTTTTGTATTTCATCCTTAGCCTATTTCTACTTCAAAAATGATTTTGGTCCTCTGGGAAAAATATTCTGAAGACAACTAGGTACAGCAGCTTAAATTTCACACCTGCCTCTTGACATTCCTTGACTGCTGGGATAACTTTCTTCACTTCTGCCTGGTGTACAGTGAATAATCCTTTTCCACTAATACTATGTCTCCAATGTTTTATATTTTGCCCTTTTAACATAGTTTTTTAGAATCAGTTCTTTATGCTGGTGTGATTGCATCTTTACTAATAAAGGTCTTGACTGCTTTCTTGTGGGCAGGTTTGGAGCATGCACATGACATGCCCTTTCAATTAACCAATACTGCTGTGATAAATACCAGTCCGATTGCTTAGTTGTGCTTTCATAAAATTAATACAGTCTATTCTTTCCAGTTTCTCTGGTACAGCAGAAAATCTCAGGTTTTCTCTTTGGACTCTGTTTTTTAATGCTACCATTTTTTGAAACAGTATTCTTGAGAAGCCCCATGTTCAGCCAGCCTTTTCTTTATTTCAATCTCTGATTTATGCAGTTTTGTTATTTCATCTGAATTTCTAGTTAAACCTATTTTTCCAGCCTTTTGTTATTTTAATTGCTATATTCATTCAATGTTTAACTTGTTTTAATAACTTCTGAGCACATTTGATTTATTTTTCCTCTAAATTACTGGAAGCCATCTCTTGTACTAAAGCTGAAGCTTGAGCTACTTTTGCTGAACAGCAGCAAGATTCTTCCCTGCCACTGTTTTCTCTTCACTTTTTCAAGTTGATTTTCTTTGAGGTTCTCCAAATGTCTTCTTTGCTGGGATCCAGGCAGTGTACTTACTAGGCAGTAACTGAATTTTACCCAAAGAACAGTTTCAATGGCAGTCTTTTTTCTCAGTTTCTGTTTTCACAATGGGAAAGCTGAAATTTAACTGTTGATCAGAGTGTAGCCATTTTGGAAGTCCCCTAATAGTGTTCTTCAGTATTTTTTTTAATGATTTTTGTCATTATCCTTGAGAGGTGTTTTGGATCTACTAAATAACTGAGTTTCTTTCTTTTGTGGTATATTTTATTTATGGTGATGGCCCACCAGGTTGGTTTGTTTTTGGGACTGATAGCTCTATTCATTTTGTCTAAATGGGTGTTTAATTCCTTAGTGAAGCCTGCTGCTGTTTCAAGGGCCAGAGGAGGTGCAGTCATAAGTGAATTCTGATATTTTATTGTAGATTAGAAAAGGATGGCCCACCTGCAGTCCTTATATTTAGTGGAGTTTTGCTGTATGGCCTTGTAATTTAAAGGAGAAGGTCACTAGTTTGTGGTCAGACTTCAATGGGGAATGAAATCCTAGAGTAGTGCTAGAGACAACCATATTTTAAGAATTAGGTCAAGAAAGCTGTGTCTTCTAGTTGGTTTATTTACAAACATCTTAAGAAATTTGTTATGTCTACAATTTTTTGGGCGTATCGTACCTTGGAGGCATATATGCCCCAATTAATTGAAGGACATTGAAAGGCACCCAAAATATTAGAGTTTTTGCTAAGGATGTAATTTAGAACAATGATGGATCTTACATGATCTTACATAATCCTTAGGGGAAAAAGAAAGTGTTCTGTAACAAAACAACAGCTCTGAATTGTCCCCCTGTTAATGGATTCTTACTGCTTCCTTGAACTTGTATACTTTAATCTAGATCCCTTGTCTTTTTTTGTGCTCCTGTAGACTCTGCAAGGTGGCTCTGCTACCTTTAGCCACTTAGCCCATTCAAGACATTGGGGATTAATGCCAGGCATCCCTGGGCTAGATGACAGTCCTATGACCCATTCAGTCCTGCCCAGAATGCGTATTCAGCCTATTTGTTTCCCTTTATATTTAGAGTAGGGAGACAGTGAATGGGTCAGATTACAGGTCTAAAGGAGTGGCCTACCCTCCCTGCAGCAAATCTTTAAGTTCCATTAGTTTCTGCCTGTGGTGAGAAATATACTTCTGCATACTGTCTTCCACAGCGAGTGCATTTGCACAGCAGCAGAGTATGCTCAGCAGGCTTATGCTTCACATGTGGTATCACCCTAATGGCAAATCAGTGTCAACTGTCTCCCTCCAGGATGGGCAAGCCAGAAATGGCCACTCAGTGTCATCATCCCATCCTTCCTTCTGGCTTCTGTGTCCTTGTCAGGGCGTCATCTAGCTGTACTACAGTACCAGAGTAAGGATGTTATGTCTTTGAGCACAACTCTCACATCCTGCCTGCCTAAAGGATCGTAAAACAAACTGCTAATCCATACCCCTTACTACAACCTACCCACTTCCTTCTTCCACTCTTCTCCAGGGATTACCCCCGATCTTCCATACCCAGTATCCTTAATCAAAGAGTTTTTGTTCTTCATCTACAGTTCTCCAAAACTATGATTTTAATGTAATAAAACTATATTTAAAATACATTAAATAAGTAGAAATTTTTTGAAGGCTCTGTAAAAATACAATAGGTTCCAGCACATACAATTCTACCCCTAGAGGTACAGTCTTTACACCTAGTTTCTGTTGTATTTAACCTATCCAGTTTTACAGCTCTGACCTTTTCAAACAGAGACAGAGACAGGGTTTCTTATGAGAAATGCACATAAAGGTGCACGTAGCTTGGAAGTCTTTTACAATTAAGTAAGCTGACAAAAGGTTCTGCATATTTTTAGTACATGTGTAGATGCCAGTAAGTAAGAACTCATAGAAAGTGTTTTTCTGTTGCTTCCAGCATATTCTGACAGCAAAAGGAATACAATCTTTACTCATATGCTTATTGATAAATTTAGCTGCAAATGTTCCCTTGACTTACACAAGAGCAATATGGTATGCTGTACTACTGTAGCAAAATAGTTATTAAAACAGAATACTTTATGATTTAATGACTGTCATGCATTACTGACTCTTCACTTACTGGCATGCAGTTTAACAGATGGGGTTTGAATTTCTACTTGTACTCTGGTTAAAAGTAACTTTTCATAACTACATGCAGTTCTGTGAATAATTAATAAGAATGACAACCATTAAAACATAAAAAGTGTTTTTCACATGTTATTTAATGTTTTAATGACTATCAAGGCTTAACTAGTAGAGTACAGTACTCTGTCAAAACACTGCTTTTAGCCAATAATATTTGAAGTGTAACAGCCATTAAAACAAAATAATGTTTTTCCTTAACACTTAATGATGACTGTCTTGCTGGAAAAGTATTATAGTATACTTAAACAGTTGCATGAATCAGTAGCATTTTAAACACAGCACTATATCAGTAATGACCTCCATCACCTCTGTTAAAGTGCCTCCAGCTAAATTGAGTGTCAATAAGGCCTGACAGTCAAACTTAATACTTTATGTTTTAATGACTTTTATTACTGGTATTTCACTTAACTGTAAGCAGTTTAAAATATGGGTGGGGATCGCTATTGGTACAGTATTTAAGTGGTGTTTTGCAGCAGGACAGACATTAAAACATACTAGTTAGTATTTTTCAGTTAATACCTTATGTTTTAAAGATAGCTGTACCTTACAGTTTTTCACCAGTCCAAAGTAAAGTTCCATAACAGTGTACTGTCATTCCAAAAATACAAAATAAATGCTGCAAGGGTAAATCCAAACCTTTTAAATTTCTTAAAACCAGAAGTCTTAACGCTTTCATTCACCACCATTGAACTTCATCAGAAGCTGGTTAAAAATAAACTAAGTCCCCTTATATAACCTTTTGAAAATTGTGCCAAAATGTTAAAGTGACAAACAACAAATAAACATACACAAACCCATCACTTTAAAACACAGACCATTCAGTGATGTAAAAAATACAGCTATGAATTGAAATGCATCTTATTTAAAATGAAACTTAAAAGGTTGTAAAAAATAAGCCCAATGCATTTATGAAATACAAGATGCTCTGATCTTTAGAGCAGGTTTCAAAGAAACCACATCATCGATGCCAGGCAGGCTAGTGGCATTCAACAAAATTTGCCAAAAAAAATAGTATACTTAAACCCTAGGCTGCAGTTCCACCTTTTCAAGTACGGAGAAGGAAAATTTCTTAAAATCATTACATCTTATACTATGTCAAAAAAGGGCATTACACTGGTGAGACCTTTTTATAGCATAAGTGTGTTGGTAAATACGGGACTTAAGGGTACCAGCGGTCTTTCATATGTAGAAGGCAGGACAGGAGGAACAAAAGGCAATATAAACCACCCCCTTGGTATTACAGTCATATTTGCCTTTAACAGTAATCACATTCAGAAAGCCAGACACTTGAAATCTGTTACCCTCCAGGATGAACCTACATTGCCTACACAAATCACATTTCTTCATACCCCAATTTCTCATAAATTTATCTGGGTTCCTACCACCCCATTCAGACATGTTTTTTAGATTCCAATTGTTTTTGTAAACAAATCTAGGGGTAGCCCCAAGCTTCTCCGGGGGCCCTAAGCTCAAAAAAACTGTGGTCCAGTAGCTTTTTATAGCATCCTGAAGGGAATCGATCCCTCTACTGTGTAAGTAGTACCAGTGTAATGCCCTTATTCGACATAGTATAAGATGTAATGATTTTAAGAAATTTTCCTTCTCCGTACTTGGAAAAGGTGGAATTGCAACCTAGGGGTGGTGACTGGGAAACTCTCCTAGAAAAAAAGAGAGTTTTTTTGGCAAATTTTGTTGAATGCCACTAGCCTGCCTGGCATCAGTGATGTGGTTTCTTTGAAACCTGCTCTAAAGATCAGAGCATCTTGTATTTCATAAATGCATTGTGCTTATTTTTTACAACCTTTTAAGTTCTATTTTAAATAAGATGCATTGCAATTCATAGCTGTATTTTTTACATCGCTGAATGGTCTGTATTTTAAAGTGATGGGTTTGTGTATGTTTATTTGTTGTATGTCACTTTAAAATTTTGGCACAATTTTCAAGAGGTTATATAAGGGGACTTAGTTTATTTTTAACCAGATGTCCTTCAAGGATGCATCTGCAGTCCTTACATATGGGTTGTCCTGCCTCAGGCAGCCCTTCAGTCCGCCGGATTCCAAAGTCTGGGTCCGGCGTCGGCTGATGTCGCCCTTTTCCCGACGTTACAGCGCTCGGGGTATAAAAGCGTCAGCCGACGCCATGTTCCCCAGTCTTTCTTGCCACGAGGTGCCCGAAGCAGAAGCAGTTCACAAGTGCCGGTCGGCCAGCTCCTGTGATTTCAGCTACCGAAGACTTCAAAAAAGCTGAGTACCCCGTTGGGGACTCTTTCTTGCCTCAGCCGATGTCAGATCAAATGCTTAAAGTTAATAATTGTTTATCTTGTGGGAAACAAATACCTCATAAGGATTTCCACTCTTACTGCTTACCCTGCCTAGGCCCAGACCACGACATCACGGCCTGTTCAGCCTGTGCTTCCTTCAATAAACGCACTCTTAGGCGTCGGGCAGAGTTTGCAGAGGAATTTTTTGGGGACAATTTTTGTTATATCATGCCGTCGGAGCTTCCGACAGCACATTTACCCAAAAAATGAAAGGATAAGGACCAACACACGTGGTCCGCGGTTCCGGCCGACTCCACGCCTAGGCCTACCGCGAGTGTCTCGGTCTCTTCTGAAGCCGAATCTCTACCGCTTCAGACCGACGACACCGCACAACCGGTAACTTCGGTACCGGAGACCATCCCTGAGTCGGTCATAGAATTTCTGTCTGAAACCGGTGCTCAGGAAATTTCCGACACCATTTCTGTGGATAAATCTACCCCAGCACGTGGGGCAGCCAGGCCTCCTGTATCCATGTCCATTAAGGCCTTTACATGGGCTAAAGCTGCTAAACAGCCAAAATCTCTCCCTCCCAAGGCTATTCCTCAGGGATCCACTACCAGTTCACAAATCTTAACCTTGGCTGAGGACCTTATTTCCTTAATCAGGGGCTCTCAGCCACATCCAGACAGGGGCTCTCAGCCTCCTCCAGGCAAAAGGCCCAGGGTAGAGCAGACAGATCCCCAGTCTTCTGATGAGGCCTCAGATGAATCTGTCCTTTCGGACTACCAGGAGGAGGCCCTTCCGGCCTACGAGGATTCTGATGCAGAGGAATCTATTCTCTCTGCCTCCCCACCCGAAGAGTTTTCCTTTGG
Organism: Protopterus annectens; assembly: GCF_019279795.1. Lineage (NCBI taxonomy): Eukaryota > Metazoa > Chordata > Ceratodontiformes > Protopteridae > Protopterus > Protopterus annectens. Next base: position 453,287,634 of record NC_056737.1, on the reverse strand, counting down.
GGAGACCCTTCACACCATGAGAGAGCATTTCAAATGGCAAGACCAGGAATTCTCTGACTCCAGAAAGAGGTTAAGGACCTTTTTACATTTACCTCAACATAGACCTTTGGCTATTCCTCCTGTTTTGAATGTTATAGAGGATGTGTACTCTGAGTCTAGTACTTCCCCTGACTCCCTTCCTCCGGCCCCTCTCAAACCTGACAGGTACTACAAGGTCCCAGACTCACATCTTTACCTTTACAAGGGCCACTCTGCTGACCCAGAAACCATTTCCCAGGGCCCTAAAGTGGTTACAACTACCACTGCCAAGAACCCACTTCCTTCTGAAAGGGAATCCAGGGCTTTAGAGAGATGGGGTAAAAAAGTGTATACTTCTTCTACTCTTTCTATGAGAGCATTAAATTGTCAATTCCATATGATACAGTATCAAGAGTATCTGTTAGATGAATTGCATAAAAAAACTATCCTCTCCTGAACCCCTTGACCACAAGGCCCTTCAGGATCTGGTGCATAACTCTCAACAGGTTAGCAACCATTTCTTACAGTGTGGTTATGATGCATTGGAAGCTTCATGTAGGTCAGCAATGACAGGTGCAGTTATACGTAGACATGCTTGGCTGAAGGAACAAACATTGCCAGATCATGTTAAAGCAAAGCTTCTGGATGCACCACTGGAAAAACAAAAATTATTTGGTTCCACGGCTCAAGAGGTCTTAAAGAAATTTGAAGAAAAGGCTAAATCAGTTCAAACAGTCAAAGATTTTCTCCAGGTCCAACCACCTAGATTCAGCAGAAATTGGCCTTCTAAGAATTAGTCTTTTCCGGACACAGACAGATTTCAAAGAGGGAAAAACAGACGTGGCAGAGGTAGAGGGCAAGCTCAAGGCTCCTACAGAGGACGTCAATGGCAGCCTCCTACCCAGAGAGGTAGTGCAGGACCTACATCTACTGCACAAGGACAAACTCAATGACTTGGCTTTGACTCCGCCAACCAGGGCTCAATTGGAAGCACCTTTGGGCAGAAAGCTATCTTTATTCTCAGAAAATTGGCACAGTATTACAAAGGACAAATGGATACTGCAAATAATAGACAAAGGATACAGATTCCATTTTCATACATTACCAAGAAGACAAGGAATGCCAAACCTGGCACCAAATCAAAGGGCAGAGGCTTTCAAGCAGATTTCCAAACTACTCCAAATGAAGGCAATAGAAAAGGTTCCTTTCACAGAGCAAGGCCAAGGATTTTATTCCAGACTTTTCCTTGTTCCAAGAAAAGAAAAGCAATGGAGGCCTATTCTAGACTTGTCCGCACTGAATACTTATCTCATCGTGCCAAAATTCAAAATGCTGACCTTACAGCAGCTCCTTCCCATGCTGGGCAAGGGGTCCTGGCTGGTAACTCTAGACCTCAAGGAGGCATACCTGCATGTCCCTATCAGACAAAGTTGCAGAAGACACCTCAGATTTCTTGCAGGTTCAGAGCATTATCAATTCTCAGCATTGCCCTTTGGCTTATCTACTGCACCCAGAGTATTCACGAAATGCCTGGCATTAGTAATTGCACATTGCAGACTTCAGGGGATTCAAATATACCCATACCTGGACGACTGCCTTATACAAGCGGACAGCCAACAAACATTGTTAAAACACTTGAGCTATGCCATCCGCCTACTACAGGCCTTGGGATACACAGTCAACTATCAGAAATCAAGACTTGTTCCATCCCAAAGAATAATTTTTCTGGGTGCAAAGCTGGATACAAACACCCAAATGGCTTTTATCACAGATCGATCAAATGAACTGTCGACCAAATAAACAGTCGATCATATGAACTGTCGACCAAGTCATATAGACCCGGATAACCATTGCAGACTTTAGGGGATTCAAATATACCCATACCTGGACGACTGCCTTATACAAGCAGACAGCCAACAAACATTGTTAAAACACTTGAGCTATGCCATCCGCCTACTACAGGCCTTGGGATACACAGTCAACTATCAGAAATCAAGACTTGTTCCATCCCAAAGAATAATTTTTCTGGGTGCAAAGCTGGATACAAACACCCAAATGGCTTTTCTCACAGAAGAAGAACAAGAACAACTACCGGATTATTTCAAAAATCTGACAACACAAACCCAGCTGACTGCAAGAAAAATCCTGCAGGCCCTGGGTTTCATGGCATCTTGCATTCTGCTGATTCCACAGGCAAGACTGCATAAGAGGAAACTGCAATGGTACCTAAGGAGTCTATGGTCTCAACACAGTCACAGCCTAGAAGCCTTGATCCCCCTGATTCCATGCCTTCAAAAGGAATTTCTGTGGTGGGCACAAGCAAGTCAGTCAAACATGGGCCTACCTTTCAGCAAGCCTCATATCAGCCAAACCATCACAACGGACGCCTCAGACCATGGATGGGGAGCGCACATGAAGGGCAGATGTAATCAGGGGCAGTGGACTCAAAAGAAATTGTGCCTGCACATCAACCAAAAGGAAATGCTGGCAGTGATACATTCAATCGAGGCCTTCAAACATTTCCTGCATCAAGGTCACCTGCTAATAAAGACAGACAATACCACAGTTATGTGGTACATAAACAAGCAAGGAGGTACCCATTCCTACCCTCTTTGCAGGATGGCAATGAATCTTTGGGAACTTTCCCTAAAATGCAATATACAACTGCATTCCCAGTTCGTACCAGGAAAGGAAAATGTACTGGCGGACAGCCTAAGCAGAAACACCATGGATCCACACAAATGGATGTTGCATCCAGACATTTTTTTCAGATAACACAATCTTGGGGAAGGCCGGACATAGATCTTTTTGCCTCCCCCCACAACCATCACCTGAAGAAATTCTGCATAAGGACATACCATCCCCAAGCATGGAAGGTGGACGCCCTATCCTTCAGCTGGAATGGTCTAACAGTATATGCATTCCCACCTCTTCCGTTAATGAACAAGGTCTTACTGAAGATCAGGACAGAACAACCAAAAGTGATTCTGATAGCTCCGGACTGGCCAAGACAACACTGGTACCCACTGTTAAAAAGCATGGCATGCACAAACCCGTGGCCCCTACCACAATGGCCACTTCTTCTGACACAGCACAACTACAAAACTCTGCACTCCAGCCTGAAAACCTTGCAACTGACAGCCTGGAAAATACCTTGACTCCTCCCCAGGATAAACTATCCAAGAGGGTAAAGGATATCATCATGGAAGCTCGGCGGCCTTCCACAGAAAGGCACATTCAGCAAAATGGAAAAGATTTCGAACCTGGAGCACCGCACATGGTCAGGATCCGACAGTGATGAGCATCCCACATATCCTTGAATACTTGGCTGAAATGCTCCATAATGGCCTTTCTTACTCATCCATAAAAATCCATGCTTCAGCTATTTCAGCAGAGTACAACACTGATCCACCTGTATTTTCTCATCCTCTGCTAAGGCAGTTTCTAAGAGGGATAAAAAACATCAACCCTCCAAGGACACCACCAGTGCCTACATGGGACCTTAACTTCATGTTGGAAAAATTAACGCTACCCCCATTTGAACCAGCAGCATCTGCAGAACTACAATTCCTGTCTTGGAAGACTGCCTTCCTTCTGGCCATAACCTCAGCAAGAAGAGTATCTGAGTTGCAGGCCCTTATGGCAGTACAACCATTTCTCATTTTCCATAAGGACAGAGTCTCTTTGAGAACCAATCCCTCATTCATGCCAAAGGTGGTATCCAGGGTCTCACTGAACCAAGCTATCCACCTGCCTACTTTCTTTCCAAATCCACAAAATAAAGGAGAGAAACTTCTGCATACCCTGGACATTCACAGACAGTTGCGTTACTACTTGGACAGAACTAAGGCTTACAGAAAAACTGACCAACTGTTTGTAGCATACGCTGCTGGTGTACAAGGAAGAGCAATTTCCAAACAAACAGTTTCAAAATGGATAGGAAATTGCATTCGATTCTGTTACTCTTTTCATGGAAAAGCTGTGCCAGCTACCATCAGACCTCATTCCACCAGAGCAACAGCCACCTCCACAGCCTTCTTAAGAGGGGTGGCTACAAAGGACATTTTAGAAGCTGCTACACGGAGCTCTGTGCATACATTTTCCAAGCATTACAACCTGCCTTTATATTCCAGATCCAGAGCAGGCTTTGCTACTGCAGTCCTGCAGGGCATGTTAGCTACACCATCCTTTTCTTAGGTCCTACCACCCCCAGCTTGGCTATGGTATTCTACCCATATGTAAGGACTGCAGATGCATCCTTGAAGGACATAGTACAGTTTTGTACCTACCATAAATGTAGATGTCCGATAGGTATGCATCTGCAGTCAGGTTTTCCCTCCCTCCTACCCCTCTGTGGTATTCTTTGGGTACCTACCCCTCCTTTTAGCTAACTGGGGTTATCTTTTATGGTGTATTTGTTATTTATTGGTTTGCATGATTGGAATTTAATCATTTCTCCAAAAGTTAGCCTTCTTTAGAGGGCACCTGGCATCTGGGGCAAGAAAAACTGAGGAACATGGCGTCAGCTGACGCTTTTATACCCCGAGCGCTGTGACGTCGGGAAAAGGGCGACATCAGCCGACGCCGGACCCAGACTTTGGAATCCGGGCGACCGTAGGGCTGCCTGAGGTCGGACAACCCATATGTAAGGACTGCAGATGCATACCTATCGGACATCTACATTTATGGTAGGTACAAAACTGTACTTTTTTGCTGAAGTTCAATGGTGGTGAACGAAAGTGGTAGGACTTCTGGTATTAAGACATTAAAAAGGTTTGGATTTACCCTTGCAGCATTTATTTTGCAGTTTTTCACCAGTGTTAAGCCCTGGCCTTATATATAGTTCAGTGAATTGTAATGGACTTTTGCTTTCAAACTTGCCTCTGAATGTATGCATGAGATCAACTTGTATACAGGTATATATGGTGTAAGAAGAAGGGAAAGACATGTTTAGGTAAACTGAGTTGTCTAAAGCTATTCAGACATTGCCAGTTCAGCACAAAACTGTACTTAAATGTCTCAACAAGAAACACAACAAACAGTAGCTGGAATCAGTCTAGGTGCCATAACAAATGTGTGTTGGTACCCATATTTCTACTTGGATGGGAACTTGGAGAACAGATATGGAATTGTGTCCATCTTTTCATGTCAGTAATGAATGTAGATTTACCAAAGCTGACTTAAGGTAAGTGCAACTTTTATACTAGCTGTTTAACACCCAGACTGAAGGTAGTGATTGTGTAGAATAACTGCTTCTGATTTCTGTATAAGAACTGAATGATTAAATGACTGTTAATGTATTTCATTATTTTGCAATTTAAAATAAAAAAAAAATCCTATTCTCACCCCTTGTTTTCTTCTGGGTTGTGTTATGCATCACTCTCTCATAGATAGAATGGTTCAGCATTAACTGATTAACCTTATCTGTTTTAACTGTATTGAGTTTTCCAGAGAGTGTGGTGGTAAAACACAAAAATAACTGGAACACTTTTAAGTAAAAATTCTGACAAAATATTATATTGTTACTCTGGAAGGATCACAGAAATATTATTTTACATGCAATGTCCTTGGCTGAATATTCAAGCTGTAGATCAGTAGCATAGCAAGGGTGGGGTAAAGGGGGCAATTGCCCTGAGTGCAAGGAATTTTGGCGTGATTGAGAGCTCTTTTCTGTACCAAAACTAACACAGATGACTGCAAACTGGTAGCAATTATTGAATCCCCAAATAATGTGGATATTCTACAAAAGGGCCTTACAGAAACAGATGCTTAGTGCCAGAGCCATGAGCTTAAGCTCAATGCCAATAAATGTATAGTTATCCCCTTTGGGAAAAAACATGTACCCATGCATTACCACATAGGTAGCAGTACACTAAGCACCGAAAGTGTGATAAGAGACTTAGGGACACAGGTGGACAGTGGTCTCACCTTCGATAACCACATCAGTCAGGAAATCCTTCTATGTTGCACACCTCATCACTAAGGGTTTTTCATCCAGAAAAAAGGAGGCCATTGTTCCACTTTACTCATCCCTCATTAGACCCATTATAGAATACAATGCCCCATTAGGTATGTAACTCTCAAGACATCTGCAACAACTGGAAAAGCTGCAGAAATACCTCACTAAAAGAATCACAGGCCTAAAGCAGATGCCCTATGCTGACCATCTAAAAAAACTCCAGCTATACTCTGTCACATATCGTCGACTCAGAGTTGATCTCTGCTTAACATACAAGGCAATGTCAAACCCAGAGCTGTTGGAGATGCTACACTTAAAGAAATCCCATCCAGGGATCTAAACCTTGTCATCACAATGAACAAAACATACTTGAAAAAAGAAGAAGCCAGCAAGACGATAAACCTCAGCAGATGCACCAAAGCCAGACACAGTGATGCTGAAAACTGCAAGTTAAAATTATTATAAATGTTATTTTAAGCTCAACAATAATAGCCTTTTCGTCAGTGTCCCACACCAACTTCATCAGAAAAACAAACATCACATTCCAACTTACACCTTAATAAAAGGCTCATAAATCACATGACTACTTAGCAATTAAGCCAATACATTCACAACACTTGCTCAAACCCTTCCCTGAGAACTCAACCTTACTGAGCAAGCAGTAAAAGGAATATCCATACTTTTGTAAGCCATGCTGAAATAGATAAAAAATAGATGAAGAAATTAAAATGAATGCAATCTGCAATGAACAAAACATGCTGGAGGGATAGGTTCCTGACCCAGAGACTCCCCAGACTCTGGAATAGACTGCCTATACATGTCAAGCAGAGCACCTCTTTGGCCCTCTTCAAAAGGAACCTTGACGATTGAAGTGGAGATAGGAAATTCACCCCAGGGATCATGTCAGTTGCCCTGCTAGACAGGGGTCCAGGGAAGTAAATATTGTGGGAAGAAATAGCCAGGGAATTGTTATGGCTAGGCTTGTATAGGCCCTAGGGCCAATAGCCTAGTACCAACCTATGAACCTATAAATATAGTTTTTGTTTTGCTCTTTACTTGAAGAGCTGGGCTTTAGAGTGGCTACTGCACTATAGGTAGCCAATTGCACAGTAAGCCGGAGACATTTTCTATTTTTACCCTACTGGTGAGAGCTTGGGGGCATGGATTTGGTAGTGCATGATTGTCTGTTTTTCTGTAGGAAGCCAATCATCTTCTTATGGTAATCCAGAATTTTTTTTCTTCACTTGAAGAGCTATTGTGGGGTAGAGTGGTGGATTGATGCTGAACTGTAGGGGATGGAGTGCAAGTTTGTGGGACCAGCACAAGGTGCTAGTTGAGCCAGCTATGCCTCTGTTGTAGATAAGTATAAGAAGGAGCTACCTACAGCTCCAGTGTCCTCTACACCTGTTAAAGGGTACTCACAGCTCAAGACTTCTCTCTGTTGGCCATCCTGACTGCATGGCCTAAGCTGAAGATTTTGGTGAAACCAAGTATTCGGAGAGATACCACAACTGATTTCAGGCTAGAGATGGGGAAAAAACTGGATTACAGCAGAAAAGCTGTGTTGCATTCTTTGTATGCCTTTATTTTTTCTCATGGGTCCCAAGGGTGTTATGTAAACTGAACCTCTGGCATAATAACATTGAAGTTTTGTCTGAATATGTTTTTCTAAAAGAAATTCAGATGGTATTTTCTGATAGTTTTACAAGTAAAGGGAAATGTTGAAGCAAACACTGATAAATGGAAGAATGAAAGTGTAGCTTTCCTGTGGCACTGCTGAAGGTGATGAAACAGTATGGCAATCTACAAATTTCAGACTGAAATTCAAGAAAACATGAAGATATAGCCGAAAAACAAAATGTGCGTGAGAAAATTGTTTTTGAGATTTTAGAGAAATGTGTTTTAGATGACTTTAAAGCACATTTACAAGTTGACAGTGTCTGTTAAAAAGAAGATTTATGACTTTAGTTATATCTATCCTGTAAAACTAATCTGGCAGTCTAAAACATTGTTTGACTGCTATGGTGCTGTAGCTGAGAATGAAATAATGTGCAACAAAGATTTAAGTTCTAAGCTTTTGGCTTATTATGCTGCTTACAATCCATAAAGACAAATATTACCATTTGCAATGGTGTGGGCATTAGTATAGCAATAACCCATGCCTGGGTGTGGGTAATGCTGGATTTACCCACGGTTGGCGTGGTTTGGTCCCGAGGGCGAAGCCCAAGGGACCAAACAAAGCCAACCGGGTAATACAGCATTACCCACACCCAGAAGTGGGTTATTGCTGTTATACCATGACATTATTTAAGAAAAGAAACTATTACTTTTCTTAAATAATGGCATAGTATAATGCCTGTTTACTGCCCTTCCGCAGATGCCTGGCATCCGGCAGTTCTGATGTACTGCGCGCGCGGTACATCAGAGTTGTAAAAGCAACAGAGAAAGCGAGATCTCCGTTGCTTTTTTACTGTTGCTATGTTAAATGGGTTTAACATAGCGAGACAGTTTTAAAATAAGCAACGGAGATGTCCGTTGCTTATTTTAAAACTGTCTCGCTATGTTAAACCTATTTAACATAGCGAACAGTAAAAAAAGCAACGGAGATCTTGCTTTCTCCGTTGCTTTTTTTTTAAAACCTGTCTCGCTATGTTAAATGGGTTTAGCATAGCGAGACAGCTTTAAAATAAGCAACGGAGATCTCCGTTGCTTATTTTAAAGCTGTCTCGCTATGTTAAACCCATTCAACATAGCGAGACAGTGTTTTAAAAGTAGAGTTATACTAATGGAAAAAAGTCCAGGCGACCGGACCTTTTTCCATTAGTATAACTCAATTTACAATGTGCACACTGGCCAATCAGCGTGCATGTTTTGGGGGGGGGTCATGGTATAATAGTGTTTATTTAAGCAGCATAATTCTAGAAATCCGTTAAGGCTGTCTGCACACTAACAAGAATGGAATGTGAGGGTAACATTTAAAATCTGATCTTGAATGAAATAGGGGTTAAGATTACAGTTCTTAGCACAAATGAATTACAGCACATGATGTCAGCATTTCAATTTGATTAAAACTATATGAATCAAATAAATACACTTACCTTGTAGGCTATAATTTGAAACGGGTTTGATAGCATTTAGGATTTTTCCTTCTTAGTGCTACAGAAACATGATGGCATTTTGCTGAGAATTTGACCTCAGTTTGAAACTGATATCCTTCTTGTATACTTGAGAGCTTTAATTATAACACATTAGACATCAAGGCATTAATAGCACAATTTAGGTTTGAAATTGATTTTTTATTCCGTAGCTGACAACCTGTGGTATGTAATACACAGATAAACCTCTAGGTGTGGACATTTTGCTGTGCAGAGACATACAGATGAATTAAAGCATATGTTACATCTGGTCAGGATGACAGCAGTGACAAATGGAAGTTATGTACGTATCTTAATGATAGATCAGGTCGATCTTCTGAAGCACCATGACTAAGGCATTAGGACTGCTCAAATGTAAAACTTTACCAGACAGCCAGAGTTCATCTTGCTATCTGCTAATAAGCCATGGTGCCAAACCTTTCCAGATCTGAAGTGAGTTGTGAAACAGCAAACAAGCTTATGACTATTGTCTGAAACCGACTACATTAGAGTTGGAGGCAGGAAGGTAGGCAGTTATCTTCCAACTCTATCGTTATGGTTAAGTACATAACTTTTGTTATCTGGAAAGAGGAGGTCTTGCCCTCCTTGTAACAGTAAGAGAGAATACCAAACTAATCCTCCTGTGTGGTTTCCATTATCAGAACATACCTCTTATAACCATGGCTACAAAGGAAGAACTAAATATCACACCCAGATTCCACTACTTTGTGAATTTGCTGACAGATGTCCAGCCAACTACTGCAGAAATGTCATCCAAATTTGCATTTTGGAAAAAAAATTAGGGATGTAACAAATGCTCTAGTAGAATGAGCGTTTGGAGCAGATGGACAAGTTTATTGTGCTTGATGTAATAAAACAAGGTATAAATAATCCTCTTAGCTAAATGGCTTTCAAACTTTCCAACCCATTTTTTAGAGAATAATAAAAAGTTGCTTATGATTTTGTGACGGACCATTTTCCTTATCTCATCTGATGTTGCTTGAAGTTGATTGATAAAATGAAGAAGGTACTCCCCATGACTGAACACTGTAGGAAGAGTACAAGTAGATGATTATATTAATAATGGATTCCATAGTGGCTTTTAGGTATAATGGAAGAATTAGTTAAGAGAAGAGTTCTATCTTTAAGGAACACCAAGTATGGTGGTTGAAATGACAAAGCATGTAATTCGGAGAATTTTCTAACAGAGATAACAGTGGTCAAAAGTAGAGTTTGCCAAGAAAGAAACTTTAATTTTTCAGAAAATGCAGGTTGAAATGGAGACAAAGATAGCTTCCCCCAGAAAAGATAGACTGCATTTACCACAAAATACAAATTCCAAGTTGTAAATGTATCTCTTAGGGCTAGTCTCAAGAGAAATGCACCTTTTAGGAAGGCTTTTCAGACCTTCAAAGAGGCTAGTGATAAGGAATTATGGGCTTCACATACTGCAGCTTAAAGTGTACTTCAACAGGAGAATAAGTTTAAAATCAAAAAAACATCTGTGCTAGATACTCAAGGACAAATAGCTTGAGAGCAAAGAAAGAGCCCACTCCACCTGTGGTAGCTCAGACAGAGAAACAGGTCCACCTCATAGATTTGTACTAGGCTAACTGCCCTTGCGAGCCATTTTAAGCCTAGCCAATTATCCCTTGTGAGACTCAAACCCTGCACCTTGTGTTTGTAAGGCAAACACCTTAACCATTAGTCTACCCTCCCAACCCTATCCTTATGTTTTACACAAACGGGGCTTCTGAGAACAGGCTATGACTTGCACCATTCAAAGTGACGGATGGGTTACCAGTCGCTAATGAAACTGGAGAAACCATATGGCCACCTAAGTGAATCAATGAGTGGGTAGGACTTGTTTGATGGGTGAGTTATGAGTATCCTGCACAGATGGAATGGGAGAAGTTCCTGATTGATCCTGTAATGCTGCTTCAGATCCTGTTTGCTGTTGATCCACCACCATCGGGATGCAACTCTTGGAACCTGTGATTCAAGCTCAGAGCATCTTTGAGTTAGGGACTTAAACCTGCTGCCATAGACTGGAGCACCGATCTGTAGGTGAATGCTTCCCATCAGTGTTGTGTCTGTCTCAAGGGGCAGCCTGCCTTTTCAAGCCAAAGGAAGCATTGCTTGGAGTGTGAACCAGGGGGGAGGAAGAGATATGAGTCTGGTGTCTGCCAGGCTTATCTGAGATAAGGTAGAAACAACTCTGATCCAAAACAATACCAAAACAGCAAAATCTTCAGAAGTCAGGAATCGAAAAACAGGAACCAAAGTCAATAGTCAGATACACTTGAAAGGTGGTTACACCGAAGCGCTGGAGAATAAAGAATTTGCTTTTGGATTTGACTTTGGCTCCTGTTTTTCGATTCCTGACTTCTGAAGATTTTGCTGTTTTGGTATTGTTTTGGATCAGAGTTGTTTCTGTCTGAAGGTGTGTGGAGTGGAGTTTGTGCAATTATCTGAGATAAGGGACTACAGACACAGTCTCTCATGGCTGAGCACATCTGCTTGTCTCCTGACAGTGTCATGGACAAAGAAAAACTGGATCTGCAAGCTGGACAGCTTCCTAGGCATCAGTGGAGAGCATTCATTGCTTGGAGCAGGGGGAAGGTGCTCATGGGAGTTTATCAGGCTACACCCATACCCTACAGAAGTTATCAACAGGTGGGGTTTGCACACATGAAGGTGCTGACATATATACACACGTATCCATGTAAAATATGCATTGATGCAATAAAGGACATCTAGACCTATTCCCTTCCTTCTTAAGGTTCTTATTTTGAGAGTGTGTATTTATCCTTGTTTTTTATTTTGTGTGTGTGTGTGTGTGTGTGTGTGTGTGTGTGTGTGTGTGTGTTTGGGAGATACTTAAGATTTTTTTTTCTAGTGGTTACTTATGGTTTCAGTGTCAAAGACTTCATATTATGTTGTAATGACCTGCTTTGCAGTGATTTGTTCCTTTACGCTACTGACACTGTGACATGTGTTTGACTTTGTCCCTCTCAGCTTTTCACCTTTAACCTCCATCTTTCTCCAGTCTTTCAATTTGGTTAGGTAACCAGCACTAGGTAGGTAATGTGGCTAGGTAATTTACACTAACCTTTATTGGTGCTGGGTGTAGTTTTATCCACGTTTGCTTCTCAGAAAAGAAACTAATAACACATTAAATTATCTGGTTCATAAACTATAAAGTAAGTAAACCATCTTGAGCAGCTCTGTATATTTGCAAAGACCAACAGTTTATTATTATTTATTTATTTTTTTCTGTTCTTTTGTAACTGATTAAGTCTTGTGCTCTTCCCGTTTTTGGACCTTGAACTTTTTGTAGCGTTTGTGGGTTAGAATACCAGGTACCATGTTTGTTTAAGGACTAAATCTTTTTTCTGATATAGAATATTACCTATGGTATTAAAAGTCTATACAGTTTTGAAGAGCTTTGATACAGCAGTTTTCTGGATCACAAAAAATGTTCCTGTATTAGTATTCTGAGTACTGAGACATTGGGCAAATAATATTTATTGCATATGTGTTGATCTGGAAGACTCATGGAGTCATGAGTTTGTTTTTTATTGGTAAATTGGGCATACAAAGAAGATGTTCATCATTATTAATCATTGCTGAAGTAGCCTTAGCTAGATGTGTTATGCTCCCAAACTGTCAGCCAGCTTGGGTGGAGCTGACTAAAAGGCAAGTTTGGATGCCATGCCTTTTAGAGCTTTACTGCCACCAAAGAGTATCAATGGTCAGCCTGTGCTGATCCTTTGTTGGATATATAAGTTCCCTTTGGGGAAAATACCTCCATTTAATAGTTTTGCTTATTGTTTATATTTTCCAAGTCATTTTAAAGATAGAAGTTTGTGTTTTAATGGATTGTCACGAGACTGTACTGTCCTTTTAAACATAACTGCTCTTTTTTCCTGTCAGTTTAAAAGCTGCTAAAAAGTAGCTGTAAACCATTTTTTTCTCTGGAGAAATTGTGTTTATTTTACTTTGTGGGGCTGGCATAGTGGTTTAAAGTTATTTTTACTGTATTTGTCTGTGGAAAAAAAAGTGACTTTTAAAGCCTTTTTTTATTTTTACTGGCATTTGCTGCTTGTTTTCCCTGGGAAAGAGCAACATTTTGTGCTTGACCATTGAACAACTGTTTGTCCCACTGTTGGTCTTTCTTCCAGCCACTAGCAGAAAAAGTTAACCAAATGGCCTTTGCAAAACAGAAGGCTAGAAATTTGCATCAGCCACAGGTGGGTGACTCTGCAATGGCCATTTGTATACCTCAGACCACTTATCTTTTACCGCTTATCTCTTTGGTGTAGCACCTGCTGCCACTATGGACCCAAGGGTTAGCCATGTCCTCTTTGGCTGTTGGGGTCCCCTCAGTGGGAAGGGAGAATAACTCTTGTCAGTCCTGGGAGAGGGAACAGGGAAGGCTTCCCTGTTTTGTCAGAATGTTGTGTCCATCCTGCTGCTCCTGTCAGTAATAACACTGTTGGCCCCATTTTCTCCTTAAATTTCCCTAGACAGGAGTAGTTTAATGTGTCTAGCTCATGGTTTAATACAGACTGTTGATCCTTTTTGTATGGTAGTTTCTGGTAAAATAAGGAGGAATACTTCCTTTCCTGAAAAGAATCAAGATTCTGAATTTGGACAGAAGGATGAAGGGACAGATACGGGGTTTTCTTTTCAGATTTCCGATTCAGACTCAAAAGGGAGCTTAGCAAATACAATGAAGAACTAAGACCAGGAACCCAATGAATAAAATGTATTACTCTCTGACATCTCGGCATACACTGCCTTCTTGGAGTAGATCATCAAAAGGGAGCTCAGTTTATGATTCTCCTGTGGGGGTGGGGTTCTCTTTCTTTGAGACTTTTTCTAGAAATTGCCAGTGTTTTCAGTGGGAGAACATTGAGGTTTCTCAGACCCTCAGGAACTACTATGAGCTGTTATGGAAGGAATTTCCAGAACTTGGATCCATTCTACCAGTCTTGTCTGCGTTAAAGGATGTGTATGTGTTAATGCCTGCAATTTTCTTGACAGTCAGGCAGCTGCTTCTAAAAAGACAGATAGGGTGTGTAAAGTTCATCGATCTTAAGTTTTTATAGACTTTTCCCAAACCCGACCAGGAAACTATAGATTTAGTTAATCCTATTGCTGCTAAACATTTAGTTAATTCCAATCCTACTCTTTCTGAAAAAGATGGGATGATGCTTTATAAGAATGGGAAAAAGTTTATGCTTCTGCAACTTTGATTTTCAGAATTTGTAATTGTTAGGCTCATATGTTAAGATTTGTCCTGACTAATTGTGAAAGTATGACAAATGTTTTGTCTGCAGTTTCATCCTGTGAGAAAAAATCTGCTATAGTTTATTTTCTTCTACTGTTCACTTCACTACTCATTGTATACAGAGTGTGTATATGACTCTGTTGATAGTTCTTCACACTGTACTATTTTGAGGGGAGGTTTGCATTGCTGCATTCTCAGAACCTCCCAGATGATGATAAAAATGAGATTTAAAATTCTCATTTGGACAGAGATTTAGTTTTTGACCCGTTTGCTTCAGAGGAGAATAAAAAGTGTGATGAAAGGGGTAAGCTGAAATAATGGAATCTCAAAGATTTTTCAGCCCTCCTTTTCCAAAATTTTCAAGGGATTCTCTAACTCTTGTGTCCATTTTTGGTAAGAAGCAGATAAACAGATGTTTAAGAAGAAATAGCAATGGGTTTCCAAGAAAATTTCTGGAAACTTCCAAAACTAAACAGTCCAATTTGTCAGAATGACTTTTTAAGATACTTTGTTCCCCCTCCCACCTTGGCATCCCATTTTGTCTTCCAGAAAGTCTGAATCTACTTTTCACTTTGGTAAGAGATAGTTTCAGCAACTTGGATTCTGGAGATCATTCATCAAGGTTACAGATGGCCATGGGTGGGAAATTCCTCCTTTCCAGAGGGTAATTCCTCATCCTTCAGACCAGACTCTAATTTCCACCTGTCCTTAATCACATACTGTTCCAGGGAGTGATAGAACCGGTTCCCCCTTGTCAGTGGGGAAAGGGGTTTTATTCAAGGATGTTTTTAGTGCCATAGAAAAAAATGCTTGGAGACCACTTATGGATATTTCTTTCTAAACCTGTTTGTGATAGTGCTCAAATTCAAAATAATGTCACTTCAAAACTTGTTACCGTTTCTTCCTCTTTCAAGTCTCCTGGTAACACTTGATTTAAAATGTTTTTATCACTGCCCTATTCATCCAGATTTCAGTTGTTTAAGTTTTTGTGTGTCTGGATCACATAATCAGTTCTCTGCCTTACCCTTTGGACTATCTGCTGCACCAAGAGTTTCTCACTGTCTAGCTTCAGTTATAGATCAGTTTAGGTTACAGGGTATACACATTTATCCATATTTAGATGACCTGGTTATATCTGCAGTCTTTTTGAAAGTGTCAAGAATCTCTCTCTCTCGGGTGAGAGATCTCTTAAACAAGCTGGGGTTCCAATAGAACATTCTCTTGACTCCTTCTCACTTGATTGTGTTTCTGGGATATCAACAAGACACCTCAGTTCAAAGAGCTTTTCTTCCATAGGAAAATGTAGGTATACATCTAGATCTATTTTTAGGGTTTTTTACTCAGGCTTCGGTCACTGTGAGGAAATACCTCAGGATTTTGTGTCTCATACCTCTCAAATTCTTAGCACAAAAAATCTGGGACAAAGCCCCAAAAAATGGGACAAATTTAAAATCTTGATCTCAGAAAGTTAGAATAAAAGGTATTATATTATCATTCATTTTCTGAAGGATACAAAGTCTGAAACTCAAATGTCTGTCATTATTTACTGAATTCAGTCCTCACTGATTTGCCACAAAAATCTAGAAAACCAAAAATTTTGAGGAACAGACCAAAAATATGAGGCAAAAATCTGGAGATTCTGTGAAAATTTGGACAGTTGAGCAGTATGCATGGATTCTATTATTCTCATGACACCCGCAGCAAGATTCTACATGAGAATGATACAGAGGTATCCAAATTCTCTTTGGTCCCAGCACCAACACCCATTGTCTTTTGAAATCCAATTGCTGGGCATTTGTCAGAAGAGAATTCACTTACTGGAGACAAGAAATATCTCTAAATCCAGGTTTCCCCTTTTCCGTGCATGTTCCAAAGCAGTCAGTCATCACAGACCCCTTGAACTTTACTTGGGGAGCAGTTTCAGGTGACAAGAAAGTGCAAGGTGTGTGGGACACCAAGGACAGACACAAGCATATAAATATAAAAGAGAAGCTTGCCCTGATCAAGGCACTCAACTCTTTGAGTCATTTTTGGTCCCCAGGACCTCTTCAGTTTGCTTCAGACTGTACCACAATCATGCGGTACATCAATAAGCAAAGAGGAAACAGGTCACATCCCCTTTGCAGCGAGCTATGTTAGCTTAGTATACAGCTTCACAGCACAATCTCACTCTATAGGCATTCAACATTTCATCAGAACATTAATGTGTGGCAGACAAGTTGAGCAGGACATGGGCAGATCATCAAAGTGGAAGCTAAATCAGGGGCTCTTCCAAGATTTGATCCATCTGTGGGGAGTTTCTCAAGTAGATGTCTTTGCTTCTTCTCAGAACATTCAGCTGGCAAGATTCTGCACCACAACTCCATGCAAGAAGGTCTGGAAGACAGATGCCTTTTTCCCCTTTGATAGGAATGTTTCTGTATGCTTTTCCACTAATATATAGGGTACTTCTGAAGATTCATAAGGAACCCCCCCCCCCAACATCATTGTGGCAACTCCCTTCTGGCCCAGGCAACTGTGGTTCTCACTTCTTTTAGAAATGGCCACAGGCAATTACCCCAAGCTTCCTCAAAGACAAATGTTGACATAATCCGACACCAGTCAACTTCAACTGACTGCCTGGGTGATAGGGTCTGAATTCCTTTTAGGCACCCCTTTACTGAGGATGTGCAGTAGGTACTAATGGAGGCAAGAAAACCTGCCACTAAAAAATCACATCAGCAAATGAAAGGGTTTTCTAGTTGGTACCAGCAAAATAACCAGAACCCATTCAGGGCTAGTTGTTCTCTGGTTTTACAATATTTGTTTGAGTAACTATCCAGTAGCCTTTCTTACCCCTCTGTCAGAGTTCATTTATCAGCAGTTTCAGCATGTCTGCCCATGGATTAGTTCTATGTCAAAATGTTTTTGAAAGGGGTTTTGCAAACAAAGCTTCCAGGAAAACCGGTGACCCCCCTTTGGGATCTCAATTTTGTGTTAGAAAAACTAACACTTCTGTTTGAAGCAGCTAACCTAGATGACTTGAGGTTCTTAACATGAAAAACTGTTTTACTGATTGATATGACCTGAGCAAGAAGAGTGCCTGAGATGCAAGCTCTTATGGTGAGTCAACCTTACCTTATTTTCCACAGGACAGAGTTTCTTTGAGAAAGTACAGTTGTGTAAAGTCTTACCATAACAGTTGATGTCCTTCTCATCACTGTTACAGTATTCATAACAGATAGTATCTCCTGCTAAGTATACCCCTGCATCTGACCAGTATACCAACTCCTTTAATTCTTACCAGCATCATAGGTCAGATGTTTGCTCCCCACATCAGCACAGGGCATAAAGGTGATGTAGGGATGCTCCATACTCAGAACTGAAGTGCTCCAGGAGAACAAGAGCAATCTGAGGAGAAAGGAGAATACAAACATCCAGGGAAAAAGGAGATACCAAGGGAGAAGGGCAAAGACCCCTCAGCCAGGCAGAGATTCCCAACAAAATAGAGGTAGAAAAGGGGATGAGAGGGAAGGACTGAATACTGCAACACTGAAGAGAAGACATCCACTGTTATGGTAAGATTTACACAATTATACTATGTGCTTCCATATCACTGATGCAGTATTCATATCAGATGGGAAAGTGCAAAAGCTACTATAAGCAAAACCTGCCCTGGCTGTGGAAATGACAGCCAACTTGTAATGTTTAGTGAAGATGTCCACAGAAGATCAAATAGCTTTAAGGATGGAACCATACCTTTGAAGGAAGTCCCAGAGGACACCACTGCCCTGGTAGAATGGGCTCAAACAGAGGCAGAAATTGGCTTGCCGTGAAATGAATAAAAAAAACAATGGCTTTTGAGATCCAGGAGGAGATGGTTTGCTTAGAATCAGCCAAACCCAATGTCCTGGCATGAACAGAAACAAAAAGTTGCTAAGATTTACATATAGCCTTTGTTTATGTAGATAATACCTGAGTTGTCTATGAAGATTCAAGGTGTATAGAATCGTCTCACTAGCAGATTGCAGAGATGGGAAAAAGGAAGGAAGTGGGATAGACTGATTAAGGGGCAACTCATTGACCACCTTTGGTATAAAAGAAGGATTAATATGCAGTGATACCCTGGAACAGCTACTGTAGGGTCAGAAAGGAACGGTTCTGGAGTAGTGGCAGAATTAGTGGTGAAGTGTGGTTATGCAAAAAGTATTTGAATAAGAGGAAGAAGCAGGTGAAGAAGTTCATGGTTTTGGTGTTGTACTTCTACTATGAGATGGTGTTACATGACATACTAGGTGATAAAAATAAACAGAGGAATGTAAGAATTTTTTGTTGGAGGAAACAGTGTCATGCCTCACATTTGGCAAAAGAAATCAAGCCTTGTCAAAGACAGTCAAAAATGAAAAGCTAGTTTCTGTACGATTCTGCATGTGGATAGATAGAAACATTGGAGCAGAATATTTGTAAATGCATTGATGTAAGTTCTGGCAAAAGAGATAGTGAAGACAATAGGAGTAGGCCAGAAATTTTGTGACTCTGTAGGAGGGTACAGAGTACTTTAAACCTTCAGGTGGTTTCTGGCAAGAGAAAGAGTGTTTATTCTTTTCCTGAATAGATTCAAGAAACGGAATCTAGGGTTGAGAGAAATGTGATGGGATGGATACAGTTTTTTCTCCTCGGAATCCTGATTCAGACTCAGAGGAGAGAGTGTTATCTGACCCTCCCTGTAAAGGATTCTCTTTCTCTGAGATGATTTCTGAATGTGTCAGTGTTTTCAGTGGGAGAACACTGAAGTCCCTCAGTTCCTTAGAGAATACTGAGAAATGTTACAACTGGGATTCCCAGAACATCCTGAAATCCCCCCCCAAGTGCTTCCAGCATTGGAGAATGCATTTGTCACAGCCTGTGGTTTCCCTGATAGCTAGCATGTTACACCTAAGAAAGCAGATAGAATGTGCAAAGTTTCTCAGTCTTTCATATGTCTAGTCACTCATCCTATGCCCGACCAGCAGTAATAACTGAAGTAAGTCCTGCTGCTGCCAAGCATTTTGTTAATTCTAATCCTTCTCTTTCTGACAATGATGATAAAGCAAACCTCCACATTACGAAAAGGGGAATAGAGAAAACATTGTATAACTCAGATGGTTGGCTGAGTGGATGCTATGTTGTGAAAGTATATGGGATATTGTATGGCTGTGGTGTATACCAAAAGCATTTGCAAAGAGTTGTGAAGTGAAAGCTGGTATTTGATGTCTGGACATCTGAAAATAGGGTGTCTAAAATTAACTGAATATTTTACTCATTCTAGAGTGCCGTTTTTACATTGTGCAAGTACTAGAACTCTTCAAAGTGCAACCATTGAATGCTCACAGAGTCTTTGATTTCCTTCTAGACTGTGCAGTGGATTTTTTGCACCGAAGGCTCATGTTTGGATTTCAGTGCCTGAGAGTGTTATACACCTGAGAGTGTTGTACAGTTCATAGGTGTGTACTAGGCTAATGGCCCTGGAGCCTTTACAAGCCTAGCCAATAGGATTACCCTGGCAATGTGTCACCCAACCTTAGTTCACAGTGCCTCTGTCGAGCAGAGCCACTGGAGTGATCCCTGGAGTGAATTTTCTATTTCTCATCCACTCATCAAGATTTCTGTTGAAGAGGGCCAGTGAGGTGCTCTGTTTGACATGTATGGGAAGTCTATTCCATAGTATGGGCAGACACTGGGTTATGAACCTGTCCCTCCAGCATGTTCTGTTGATTGTGGTAATGAGGTTGAGGTCTCTGGAGTGTGTGGTGCAGGGGATTGTGATTTCTTTAGATGTAGCATTTCTAACTGAGCTGGGTCAGACATGGCTTTGTAAATCAAGCAGAGATCACCTCCAAGTAGGCAATATGAGACAGAATAGTTGGAGTTTTTTTGAGTCTGTCCATATAGGACACATGTTTAAGGCCTAGGATCCTCTTTGTGAGGTACTTTTGTGGCCTCTCCAGTAGATGCAGGTGTCTAGTGAGGTACATGCCAAATGGGGGATTATACTCAATGACTGGCCTAATAAGGGAAGAGTAGAGGGAGACAATGACCTCTTTCTTCCTGGATGCAAAACTCTTAGTAATGGATGTGCCACACAGAAGGACTTTCTGACCACAGTGACAATGTGCTGGTCAAAAGAGAGGTTGCTGTCAGCCTGTGTTCCCAGATCTCTTATAATGCCTTCTGTGTTCAGTGGACTACCATTGATGTGGTAATTCATGGGAACTTGTTTTTTTCCCAAAGGGGATGACGACATATTTTTTGGCATTGAGCTTAAGGCCACGGTTCTGACACCAGTCGTTGGTCTCAGTGAGGCCTTTCTGTAGGATGTCAACATGACTTGGGGAGTTAATAATAGCTCCCAACTTGCAATCATCTGCAAACTTTGTCAGCCAGCGTCCCTTTGTGTTGGCCTGGACTTCTGAGAAGTAGATACCAAACAGAAGAGGACCCAGGACCGATCCCTGCGGGACTCCACTCATGACTTTTCAGCAGTCTGACTTGGATTAGCCACATTCACACTGTGGGTTCTACCTGTGCAACCCACCTAATGATATAGGGGTTGATGCCTAGCTTAGTGAGTTTTTCTATGATTCCTGAGTGGGGAATGGTATCAAAGGCCTTGGCCAGATCAAGGTAGGCTGTATGAACCACCTTGCCTTCTTGAAAGATAATGGTATTCAGATTACAGTAAATCTTAAACTAGCAGTAGCAAAACCAAAAAGTACCAGGTACGTAGCTAGAATTATCATCTGTCTTTCCAACTCTCTTCCATGTTATGTACTCATGTGTGTAGTAATTGTACATATGTGTTCACATTTAATTTTCAAATTATATTGCCTACTTTTAATTATTTAAGAAAAGAATCTCATTAAAACAACATGTAGTTAATGTTTTATGTAGCTGTGTAAGGGAATGTGCCCAGAAACTATGCAGTATTAACTACTGGCATTTGCCTTTTAAAGAGTGAATATTTTAGCAGTAACTACCAGATTATTTTGTTATGGCTGGCTTATCTTAAATTTGGGCAGTAATTGTGGTCTTGTTCTGCTTGATTGATGTCTCTGAAGGCAGCATGCTACATTAAAGACAGAAATGGGTGCTGACACTTGAAAATGTACCATTAGTTCCACCTCAGAAACATTTTACATGAATGCACACACAAATAAAGGAAGGAAAAAAAAGTGAAATACTCATTTGGAGCACATTGTACTTTCTAATAGCCTATACCGGTTTGCCACAAAGGTTCTCCACTATATATATCAAAACTTTAAAAATAAGTAAATACAAAGGACTGCAATTAGAATGCCCCCTCAGTGGGCAAGGGCACACTACTTTTGTCAGTGTTGGAAGAAGGGCCAGGGAAGTTGCCCCTGCTTAGCCAGAATGTTTTGCTCATTCCTGGGGTGGTAGTTGTTGCCATTAAAAACCCTTTTTATCCTAACTCTTCTGTCAAAAAAGAAACAGAAATCTAAACATATATCTCCTCCTGCTCCAGTTTCACTGGACAAGAATAGTTTAAGTCTGGCTCAGGGTCTTGTACAGGCTATTGTCCCTTCTTATCAGGTGGTTTCTGGCAAGAGAAAAGGTGTTTATTCTTTTCCTGAAGAGATTCAAGAAACGGAATCTAGGGTTGAGAGAAATGTGATGGGATGGATACAGTTTTTTCTCCTCGGAATCCTGATTCAGACTCAGAGGAGAGAGTGTTATCTGACCATCCCTGTAAAGGATTCTCTTTCTCTGAGATGATTTCTGAATGTGTCAGTGTTTTCAGTGGGAGAACACTGAAGTCCCTCAGTTCCTTAGAGAATACTGAGAAATGTTACAACTGGGATTCCCAGAACATCCTCAAATCCCCCCCAAGTGCTGCCAGCATTGGAGAATGCATTTGTCACAGCCTGTGGTTTCCCTGATAGCTAGCATGTTACACCTAAGAAAGCAGATAGAATGTGCAAAGTTTCTCAGTCTTTCATATGTCTAGTCACTCATCCTATGCCCGACCAGCAGTAATAACTGAAGTAAGTCCTGCTGCTGCCAAGCATTTTGTTAATTCTAATCCTTCTCTTTCTGACAATGATGATAAAGTAACGGTTAAGTTTTGGGGAAAAAATGTATACTTCTGTAACTTTGATTTCTAGAATTTTGAAATGTCAAGCTCATATGTTAAAGTTTATGACTAATTGTGAAATTAAGAGGAATGTTTTATCTGCAGTTCCTTCATGTGAGGAAAAACTGCTTTGTATGATTTAGGTTCTTCTATTTCTCAGGTCACTACTAATTGTTTAAAGTGTGTTTTTGACTCTGTAGATAGTATATCCAAGGTTGTTGCCACTGGTACTGTACTGAGGAGGTTTGCTTGGCTGTGTTCTCCGAACCTCCTGGAGGATGCATAAAATTAGGTTTTAAATTCAGCTTTGGGATAGAATTTAGTTTTTTGACCCTCGGCTACAGAGGGGTAAGCTGATACAGGCAATCTCCTGAGATTTTTCAGCCCTCTTCTTAATATTCAGGGTTTTCCTGCTCCTTCATCCATTTTTGGCAAGAAACAAAACAAACAGTCTCTGCAAAGTGCTGATATGTAGACGTTTTAAAAAATAGTGGCAGAGAGGTTCCAAAAAGAAAGCAGGCCCTACCCCGAGAACAAAAGACAGTCAAATAATTCTGAATGGCTTAGTAAGGGACATTGTACTCCCTCCCACCCTGGCAGTCCTTTATCCTGTTCAGAAAGTCTGAATTTTCATTTCTGTCACTGGCACAGGATTGTTTCAGGAAAATGGTTTCGGAGACTGATTCAGCAGGGTTAAAAATGACAGTGGGAAGAAATCCCTCCTTTCCAGAGATTTATTCCACATAAACCAGAGCAAACCCCCTCTGTTTCCTTCTGTCCTACAGCACATGCTTTCTCAGGGGGTCATAGAAACATTTCCTCCTTCCCGGTTGGGGACAGGTATTTATTCAAGAATGTTTCTGGTGCCAAATAAAGAAAGAAAATGCCTGGAAACCAGTTCTGAACCTTTTTTTCCTAAATCTGTTTGTGATGGTGCCCAAGCTCAAAATGCTTTCACTACACAACCTCTTACTTCTTCTTCATCACTTGAGTTTTTGGTAACCTTAGATTTAAGTGACACTTATTATCACAGTCCTATCCATTCAGACTTCAGACATTTCATAAGGTTTTGTGTAACTGGATCACATTCTCAGTTCTTTGCCCTGCTCTTTCAGTTATCCACTACTCCAAGAATGTTCACAAGGTGTCTAACTCCATTTATAACCCATTGCAGGCTACAGGGTATCCACATTTTCCACATTTAGATGACTTACTTACATTTACTGAGTCTTTTTTCAAGTGTCAGGAATCTTTCACTTGGGTAAAAGATCTCCTATGCAGACTGGCATTCCTAAACAACAGTCAAAAGTCTTTTTTAATTTCATCATACAGGATTGTGTTCCTGGGGTATCTGCCAGACACCTTAATACAAAGATATTTTCCACAGGAAAAAAATAGATCTGTATTCTGTTCTATTCCAGAGATTTTCCACTTAGACTTCAGTCACTTCAAGGGACTACCTCAGGATTCTGTTTTTCGTGGCATCTATGATACTTATGATACCTCTGGCAAGACTCTACATGAGAAATATACAGTGGTATCCAAAGTCTCTTTGTTCCCAGCACCAACAGTCATTATCATTTCAGATTCCATTTCTGGAATTTTTAAAAAGAGAAATCACTTGGTGGAAACATCAAATATCCTTGAATCTATGTCTCCCCTTCTACCGTCCTGCTCCAAAATATTCACCACAGATGCCTTAGAATTTGCTTGGGGCAGCAGTGTCAAGTGGGATATAAGTGCAAAGTATCTGAGACAACAAAGACAGACACAAGCACATATGTAAAAGAGATGCCTGGCCTAGTCAAGGCACATCATGTTGTTACAGACAGTACCATAGTGATGTGGTACATAGGGGGAACAGTGGCCATACCCCCTATGCAGACTAGCCGTGTTAGTGTGTGATATAGCTTTACAGTACAATCTCACTCTGCAGGCTTCCTACATTTTGCCAGAGCAAAACTGTGTGGCAGATAAGCTGAGCGGGACAAAGGCAGTCCCTCATGATTGAAAAATAGATCAGGGGTCTTCAAAGATTTGATCCATCAGTGAGGAATTCTTCAAGTAGACCTCTTTGATTCCTCTCTGAACAATCAGCTGGCAAAATATTGCTCCAGGACTCCATGCAAGAAAGCCTAGAAGACATATGGGTTTTCTCCTCATCCCTCTTTCCATGGACAGGAATGTTCCTGTATGCTTTTCCACCCTTTCCACTGATATCCAGGGTACTTCTGAATATTCAGAAGGAATCTCAGTTGTGGTGACTTCCTTCTGGATCCAGGCAAAAGTGGGTTTCTCTTCTTTTAGAATTGTCCAGGAGCAATTACAACAAGCTTCCAAGACTGGACCTAGTTGCACAAGAACAGGGGTGTTTGATACATCACAACCACAAACAACTTCAACTGACTGCTTGAATGATAGGGTCTTGATACCTTTTAAGTACCTGTTTACTGAGGACATACAGCAGGTAGTAATACAGACAAGAAAGCCTGCTACTAGAAACTCATATCTTAGCAAATGGAAAAGGTTTTCTAGATGGTGCCAACAACCTGACCAGCACACATTCAGGGCTAGTGTTTATCTGTTTTTGCAATATTTGTGTGAATTGCTTTCCTATGGCCTGTCCTTTGTTAAGGTTCATTTGTCAGCCATTTCAGCATTTCTGCCCATGACCCCCCCCTCTTTCAATGCATTCCCGTGCAAAAATGCTTTTGAAAGTGGTATTGCATTAAAGACCTCCAGTAAAACTGATAGCTCCTCTTTGGTATCTTAATTTTGTCTTAGAGAAGCCACTTCCTCCATCTGAGCAAGCTCATCTGGCTGACTTGAGGTTCTCAACATGGAAAACGGTTTTATTGGTTACTCTGATTTCTGCAAGAAAAGTGTTTGAGTTATGATGGATCAGCCTTATCTCATTATCAACAGAGACAGGGTTTCCTTGAACCAGTCCTTCTTTTATGCCTAAAGTGGAATCCAAGTTTAATTTAAGTCAAACTATACTTCTCCATGTGTTTGTCCCTGAACCCAGAAATGATGTAGGAAAGGATGGATACTTCAAATCTTGGATCTCCATAGACAATGTGGGTACTATCTTGACACAATAAAATCTTTCATAACTTCTCTGATCAGTTATTCAGTTTTTGTGAAGGTAAGAAGAAGGGAGAACCTGTGTCAGAGCAGACTATTTTCAAATGGTTGTCTTGGGCTATTACATTTTGCTGTTCCCACCACAATAAAAGTATACCAGACAGGGTCAAGGCACATTCTGTTAAGGTCTTGGCTTCATCTATGGCTTTTTGGAAAGTGTTGGACTCTAGAAATATTTTTGAAGTAGCAACCTGCTTCTTTTTACATACTTTTACAAACTACTACAAGCTAGATTCCTTCCCCAGATCTAGGACCATTCTCCATGGGTTCATGGACCCTTCTCCTTCCTCTCTCAGTTGTTATAAGCTATGGTAATTTACCTGTGTAGCTTAGGCTACTGCAGCAGTTATCAATATGAAGAACACTGTACAGCTGTATGAGTAAACTTACCATAACAGTACATCTGCTGCAGTAGTTGCTCCCTCCCACCACCACCCATATTTTTTGGCGTGTTTTTATGCCAGGGTGTGGACATTTTTTGTTGTTTCTAGCAATGCCTTCTCAGTGCTCATCCTCACTCTCTCAGTTGGAATAAAAGCTCTGAATGGTTTGTCACCCAAACCTGTCATTTTAGTCAACTCATCTTGAGCTGACTAATAGTGTGGGAGAGTAGAAGGTTTCCTAAAGCTTTGGAAGCTGGCCAGCTGTTATATTCTATGTAGGATATGCACATGTAGCTTAGGCTACTGCAGCAGTGATCATTCAAACATCTATTGTTATGGTAAGTTTACTTACACAACTATACTTATGGTGGGTCAACCTTAACTTGTTTTCCACAATCTGCAACATCCAAGACATACATTTCAGTATGTGCTTTTCTCCTGTTTTGACATCTAATGATGAAAGGTTACATTTCATTTTTCTCATTTTTTAATTTCTCTAAATCTTTTGGGTTTCTAATACTATGACGCGAATGAGCCCCATTCCTAAGTCAAAGTACGATTAAAGTTCATTTAATTATTATTGTTTCAGTCTTTGATGTCAGCCAAAAGTGCTCTTTGCAGCACCCGCAATGTGCCCAGTAATGACTAATTCTACAATTCATTCAAGGTTACATAGATTGGTAACATATCTAGATACAATTGTAGATTCTTTTTTATAAGACCTGTTACTCCTACTACTATTGGAATTGTCTGGGTATCTTTCTTCCACATTGCTCTCATTTCTGCCTGCAGATCCTGATATTTTATGACTTTGTGTCTCTCTGTACTCAAGACACTGTAGTCACTGGGTGTAGCAATTTCAGTGATCAATGCTACTTTTGTCTTCTTTTCTTGGACCACTATATCTGGTTTTCTAGCATCTGTCTTTTGAACTGTTGGTAATGGGTGATCCCATGTGATAATAAACTTCATCATTTTCTGTTATTCATGTTTCCAGTATTTTTCAGCCACTTCAATACCATAATGTTTGCACAATCCCCAGTGCAACAGTCTTGCCACATTATTATGCCTTTCAGTATACAGTCCTTCTGCCATTAGTATGTCACAACCAGCAACGAGGTGTGCGACTGTTTCCAATTCAGTTTTACAAAACCTACATTTGTCTGTTTCTCCCACATGTTCAATGGATTTTATAAACCAGCATGTACGTAGCCCACTGTTTTGGGCTGCCAATATTAACCTTTCATCTCTTGGTTTAAATTCGCCTCTCCTTAACCATTCCTGCATTCATTCCTGATCAACATGAGGTTCTTCCAGAAGTTTTCTATATTTGCAACTATATGTATGCTTTTTCCACATTTCTTGCCTTCCCATCTGGTCCTTCATCTTATAGACTTTCTTTTGTTTTTTGGATTTTTATCTACTTCTGGTTTGATTTCCATTCCTGTTTGACGCCAATATGCTTCTGCTAGATTAACCAGAGAAGTCATCTTAGATTTATTCTCCTCATGTTTCAAAACTTTCATTACATTTGGGTCTTGTGTGGTCAGTAGATATGGGTGGAGTCCCGCACTTGCAGATCTGTACATGTAATCAATTTCAAGGAGGCCCATCCCTCCTTTGGAACTGGGAATATATAATCTTGGTATGCACTGATTTCTATAAATCATTTGGTGAGCATGAAGCATCCTTCTTGTTTTCCTATCTAATCTATCCAACATATTTTGGGGCCAGTCAATCACTCCAAAACTGTAAGTTAGGGCAGGGAGAGCAAATTGGTTTATAGCTTGGATTTTGTTCCTAGATGTCAGTGCTGTTTTCAGGATTTATTTAAGTCTTCTAAAGTATTCCTTACTAAGTTTTATTTACATTTGTTTATGTTTTATTGTTGATCCTTCATCAGTTCCCAAATATTTATACACTCTCTCTTGCTCAAGTTCTTTTATATCACATTCTTTTCCCAAACCGATGTTTTCCTGGTGCTGCAGTTTTCCTGCTTTAAAGGTTGCTTTTGTACACTTATCAAGACCAAATGACATTCTTATATCATCTGAAAAAGTTTTGACAACCTGCAGCTGTGCTTTCAGTTCCTCATCTGATGAGGCTATACAGTTTTAAATCATCGACAAAGAGAAGATGAGAAGTCTTTACACTATTGTTTTCTAGGAGACAAATTGTAGCCATGGTCTAAGCTGTTAAGTGAACAGGCTAACAGATTAATGGCAAGGCAGAATAGCAATGGTGACAGAGAGTCACCCTGGAATATCCCCCTTTGAATTTTTATCCCTGGGAAAATAATCTGTCCTTTATCATGGCTTATTTGCAAAGTGGTCTGCCACTGTTTCATGGTCACTACAATGTAGTCGATCAGTATAGGGTGTATCTTAAAAAAATTTTAAGCACTCTTTTATCCATGAATGTGGGATACTATCAAATGCTTTTTTATAGTCAATCCATGCCGTACTTAAATTCTTCCCCTATTTACAGTTCTCCAGTATGACTTTATTTAAGTTTATTTATTTATTTAACAACAAATGTTCCTTTGTACTGTATGACTTTCTTTTATTGCCCTTTTGTTCTTCTGCCATAGTTGAGTTTTCTTCTAAATGACGATAAACTCTGCCAGGATTAATTCCCATGTATAGTTTATACGTCGTCGGAAAGCAAGTTATTGGTTCATAATTTTTAGGGTAGCTTACAGGTTCTTAAGTAGGAGCATTGTTTTGCCTGTTGTTAGCCAGGTTGGTGTCTGTTTGGGGTGCACATATAAATAGTTTTTATTCATGGCTAAATATTCGTGCAAAGATGTTAATACTTTTAACCAAAAGTTAGGTAGTGCATTCGGGTGTGGGGTTTTCCAGTTAGAGGCTTTTCTTAACGTTGTTTCAATCTCTCTGGCTGTTACTTCATCCCATTTCATATCCTGCACCTTTAAACTTCTTATTCTTTCTTTTACCTCTTCTATCCATTTAGCATCTTTGTTATATTCCATAGGATCTTCATAGATACTTCTCCAAAATGTATCTATTTCCTCTTTTTTTGGCGGTCTTTCAGTTCCTTTTACCTTGTTTCCAAATTCTCTATAAAACCTTTTTGGGTCATCAATAAATTGCTTTTTTTTTTTACTTTTCCTTTACATGTATCTGTGTATCTTCTAAGCTTTTCCACCTGTGCTGAAATTTTTAGTTTGTTATTTGCGATAGTGCATGACAGATCCTGGTCTGTTCTAGTACTGAGCATTGCTTTTATCACATCTGTCTTTCTTAGTATTTTTGTTGATCTATTTCCTCTTCTATAGTTTTCTAACAGTGAAACTGTTTGTCTCAATTGCTTTATAGTTTTCTCTATTCGATATTTCCATGATGGCATTCGATTTCTCCCCTTCCTTTCCCTCACTACCCTGTGTTCTTGTGGTAGAACTTTATCAGTTATTAGTTTACCAGCACAGTAATATATCCTGTTTATTTCTGTTGTATCACATGGATCTCTATGGACAGTCCTAATTACTGCATTCATTTGTTTTATCAGACTTCTGACGTTTTGGGTTTTAGTGACCTTCTGCAGTCTGTTTCTCTCATTGATCTTAAAATATCTATCCATGTCTGTTAAATCAAGCAATTCTTCTTTTAGCTTTTTCCAAATTGAGGGCACATCCCTTGTTTTCCATTTCCTGTGGGCATTCTACAGAAAGTTTTATAGCATCCACCTTCTGTTCAATCATCCTGTGCCATCCGTTGCTCTGTCATATGGGAACTCACTGGCCTGTCATTCCTCAACATTCACTACATCAGTTTCCACAGTTTCCTGTTCCTTTCCTTACTGTCTAGCTTCAAGTGAACGTTTATTGTACCTGACCAATTACTTCCTGTTCCACTGGTTTCCCCTTTATTTGGATAGCCATTGCTCTAGCCTGTTGTGATGCTTTCTGCTTTTGATTTTCTACACTGAATCCTTCACTTTGCAGGTGCTCCATAACCTCGGTTTCTATTTCTTTAACTTTTCCATTACTAATCTCCTTTTCTACTTTTCCTACTTGTCTTCTTATTTTTTGTATTGTAAAATTTTCCATGTCCGGATTCCTTTGCCTGTATTCCTCTTTAAATATATTTGGTACTGCTCTTTTTGTATTGGTTAGTTTTGCTTTTTCCTTTGCATAAATGTTACACCATATTAAGTCTTCTTTTCTTTCCCATGTCCATATTTCTTATTCAGATGTCTCCTGATCTTTCTGTTTCTCCTTACTTTGGGGACTCACTGTATCATACTGTGATGTAACGTGTGTTAGACCTTCTACACCAAATCCTTCACTTTACAGGCACTCCATAACTTCATCTTCTATTTTTTTAACTTCTACTTTACTAATCTTATTTTCTATGTTACATCTTTGTGATATTATTTTTTTATTGTAAAATGTTCCATATCCGGATGCCTTTGCCTGTATTTCTCTTTGAATATCTTTGGGGCTGCCTTCTTTATATTGATTAATTTGGCTTTCTCCATTACATAAATATTGCACCATATAAAATCTCTTTCTTTCCCAAGTCCATATTTCTTTTTTGTACTTTTCAAATATCTCTAGGTTTTGTGTTTATATTTTCTCACTTCCTCAGATACTTCTTTTTCCAAACAGTTTCTTGATCTATATACTGTTTTTCACAAATCTGTTGTATTAATGAATGCAAATTTTCATTTGAAGCTTCTGACAGTTTTTCTTGGAGAAGTATTTTTCTTTCCTCTAATTTCTGTCTTAACCACTTTGTATATCTTGTGTCTGGAAATTCTGGGCTTTTTGCATAAAAGTAGACACATACTTTCTTTCTTATCCTCAGTAGTCCACTCTATTTTCTTTATGGTTCTTCTGTGGGATATCAGTTTTTGTGATTTTTGTGGACTGCTACTCCCTTCTGCAACAGGGGGGCATCCTCCCCCTGGGCCTGGCCTGGCCCCATTGTAGGAATGTTTCTGTATTTCAAGCATTCTACACTGTCATTTTTTCCAGTCCTGGCACCAGTGTGCCTACCAGGACTGGGCACTTTCTTATCCTGGGTCTTGTGCACCCAGCTATCTCTTTTAATTTTTGACGTACCTCTGTCCATGATATATGTTTTATAAGTGTAGTCTATGTATCAGTGTCGCCTTGGTGAGATTTTGTGAAAACAGGGTCCACCTCATGAAGGTACTCACCAAGACCTGAGGATGAATTCAATTTCAGCACTACTACAGTCCTTTGCTTGCAGACTTTTCATCTCTCCATTTGCATCCCTTTTATCTCTCCATTTTCCTGTGTAATTTGCTTGATGTTGTGTTATGTCGCTGTTTTTTTCTTTTTCACATTTTGGTGATTGCTTTTATTTATTTATTTTAGTTTGTTTACTGGGGTACTATACTGATCACAAAAGACCATTTGCAGGCACAGCTCAGGTGAAGAAATTCACATAAAATAAAACACAACTAATTCGCAAACATGGATAAATCACAAAAGATTCACAAACCTGAAGTAATCACAGCAGATCTCCACAGCTAGAAATAAATCCAACCAAGCTCTTGCCAGAATCATTAATCCATCCACAGCTAGAAATAAATCCAACCAAGCTCTTGCCAGAATCATTAATCCCTCTTGTCTAAGCTTATCATTCAGAGAGATGCAGTGTTTACTACTTTTTTAGTTCGTGACATCATTCTAGTTTTGTGTTTCCCCTTAAAATGTTCTAATTTAGGACTTTGCTAAGTGATGTACAACATCTGCAGTATATGTGTAAAACTCTGGTGCATCCTGTAAAGTCTTGCAGGAGAGTAAAATATGAAAGCGGCATTACTAACAAAAAAAAATCTAAATTTCATCACTATTCTGGCATATCTTGTTGCTAAGATAACCATTTCCTAATATTCATGAGTGATTGTACTTAATGGTTCCTTTCAAGTAATTTTAAACTTACTTGCCTCTTTGTCATATTCTTCTTTTAACATTTTATATAGTTTACTTATGACTCCCTTTTTCCTCAGATGTTCTTGCATTTCTGTCTGCCATAAGAATCTGGAGTACATACAGTTTCAAAGCTAACTGCTTATTTATATATTGTACTGTTCTCTGTTTATACCACAGTTTATAACCCTGTCTGTGGATTGTTCCCACATAATTAATTTTCTTCTGATCCTGGTGCATAATGTTTTGTAAACCTCCAGACTTCTGGAAATGTCTTGTTGTTTGCTGTTCTCATTTGTTAACATTTCTGTTGGGCCCAACTCATTCAGCCCAGTAAGTCTGCATGCCTTTCAGTCATTTTATCAGCTACATTAGCTCTGCCACTAACAGCCTTCTTTTTCCTGTCCAACATTCTGTCCCTTAATAAATTATACAGCCCTCTGTCCCATTAGTAGTATTAGGATGACTTTGCACCTAGAGTGGTGCTTTGGGTCCAGGATCCCAAGAACACTTAAATCTTTGCTGTTTTTCAGCATGTTTCAAAGTCAGATACTCCCAACCCACCTTATGTTGGCAGTGTTATAATTTTCCATTCCAACCACAGTGTTTGTTACCCACATATAAATGTTCATAGTGCTTTTTCTCAATTCACAAAAAACAATTAATTTGAGGGAGGGAGAAGCATGCCATAGACCTGAATAATTTTAGTGGCAGAATTAACCACTGGAATGACTGAATTTGCTGTGTCATGTGTAGACATATATTCTTCTGCTTCTCTTATTAATAGTTTACTTTACTTAAAATCCTTCTTAGTGTTAAGGATAAGGATCCAACTGTGTCTGTTAACTCTAGTCCAAAGTAAATTTGGAGTCACTCAGAAAAAGATGCTCTTCACGCAGTCTATCACTAGGTGAATAATTAGTCCTTGTGGGTTTGGTCTTCTGTATGTTTATTCCATGTTGATCATTTCTACCATTTTGAGAACGTTCCTGAAATATTACTTTCAAATCCCTTTCAGTATCTGTCAGATAAAGAAGGAAGTCTTGTGCATATAGTGCCATCTGCTTATTAAATGTCTGCAGCTCATAACCCTTTACTTGTATCTGCTTTATCCTACTTCTCAAGGGATCAAAATAAATATCAAGCCAAAGAGGGGAAAGAGGACATCCTTTCTATTACATCTTGTTATCTGAAAACTTTTGATATGTCTGTTTCATAACTTTGTAAGTCCAGAGCTACTGTAACACAGACATTTTATTAACTGCACCCACCTCTTAGGAAATCACATAATAATTTGAATAAATAATACCAACAAACCCTGTAATACACCTTTTTAGCATCAAAACTTGCAGTCAGTAGAGTTTGGCATGTTTAATATCTTCTATCAGTATACATTTTTCAGTAGTTTATCATTGAAAGTTCTACCAAGTTAAGACCCTTATATCTGAAATCAGTTAATGAGGGAAAGTTGTGAGGTTTGTTTTTGTAAATTAGTGCAGTAAATGACTTATAATCCTATGTGACCCGACTTGTGAAGGATCATTACCTTGTTGATAACTGTTATGAATGGCTGATTGATTCCATGTATTTGGAGTTTCCAGTTAACACATAATTAGCTAGTTTAGTAAATCCCTTAATAAATGTCTTTTAATATATCACATATTACTAATTGTAAACCACCTGGCCTAGATTTTTTATCCCTGTTTAATTCCTTAACATTTGTCCATTCTCATTGAAAAATTAATGTATTTAGGTGATGCTTGCTGTACTGGACTGGAACCAAAGTCTTGCTGGCTGTTTACTGTTGAAATCAGAGTCTGGTTGTAACACAGAGTTTTGCAGGCTGCACTCTGATGAGAAACTATACTTTGTGGCACAATACTTTATATAGCCCAGTTACTAATAAATAACTTATCCTTATAACAAACAAGACATACTACTGTAGTTTACAGGTTTAATGTGCAAAGTTTTTTTCACAACCAGTATAGATGATAGATTTCCATTCTCCATTTACCTCAGAACCTAAGTTCCTACATACCTGTAAACAGTTTAGTTTACAGTTCTTATATCCTCTTTCAGTCAGGCACTTTAGATCCTGTTTTCTTTTTTGTAATGAGGTTCTGTGGGAAAGCACATAATGTCTGTTTTTAGATTTTCCTATTGTCCTTTTGTGAAACCATTTAATATTTACTTGTAAGCACTTTTGCTGATGTGAGAATGCATGCAATATTTGTCTTTCAGAATTGTTTTTCTGCTGATTTTATAAAAGGCCATGTCCATTCATCTGTCAACTTCTTTGCTGATACTGTGGGAGAATATGTTTTTTAAGGAAACAGCTTGTAAGAGATCACTTACTGCTAATTTTATAAAAAGCATGTCCATTCATTTGTCAAACTTCCTTGCTGATTCATTAACAGAAGTTTCTTGTTTTTTTTTCACTTATTTTAGCGAGAGCTATGTCACATATTATGGATGCCAATTTTGCATTCCTAAGCTCTATACCTACATTCAAGCAAACTTTTTATTCTATGCTTTATCTTTCAGCGTATTTACAGCAGAATTAATTTTTAATCTTTTATTTACTGTTCAACACACACTAACACTCATCCTCTGTAACTTCTTGCCTCAGGCAGTCTCCCCTGATCCTGCTTCATACTTTTGAATGTGAAATTGCTTAGGAAGTCTCTTATTTCATTTCTTTCTTTCCAGCTCTAGCTTTGCATCATTTAATTGTAATAAAAATTAACAGAATTTCCCAGGATATTTCCAGGTTTCCCACAAACCATCCCTTTCTTTTTGGTGGTTTATAATCATGTATATTGATCTCTCTTTGTGTTGTCCAAGCTTTAGCACTAAATACTTCTTTTTATATAGATGATTACCATTTTATTTACACTTTCGTTGCATGATGTAATACATACGTGTGTATTCTAGTTGGGCAATCAGATTGAACTTTAATGATATATAAAACATATCTTTTCAAGGGAACTTTATTTACACATGTAACATCGGAATCAAACAAATTCAAAAATATATGAACAATTACATTATGAATCAAATCATTATTTCCTACAGCTATCTAAATATAACTGACTGAACGTGTAATTGTCTTATCTTCTAGAGACTTCCCTCAGACAGATAAAAGGGATTATATTATCAATCCTGACTAAATAAACATAACTAGGTTTTCAAGTATTTTAGACTGATATATTAAAATGTCTTATCCATGGTACTCATTTTCCATTTAGTTTATCTCTGACTCTAGGTTCTCTAGCACTTCAAAATGGTTGTCTGCTAGAGTAAGTGAGACTTTATTTTTTGTTATGGATTTTTTTTTCAAAAGTAATATAATCATAGCCAGTAATGCTAAATTCAATCGCTCATAAATCTGTTTGGGGAGAGCATTGTGCTAATTTAAAAAGTGATTACCTTTTTTTTTTGCCTGGCCATGGTAAAACAAGTTGTGCCTTCATATGTGCTTTGAATAGCATTAACCACACATAGTTTACAAAATATGTTACCAACTCCATAGCACATTATCCTCACAAATCCCAACAGGTGGGTCTTGAAGTGGAAAATATTTTCTGTAAACTAGAAGGAGTGAAATATAGTTATTTGCCAGCCAGGAAAAATATATCTGTTGGAGATTTAGGCATATGCAGGATACTGAAATACTCAACTAAACCTTGCCCAATTCTTAATGAGGATTGAAATCTCTAAATAATTTTCCCATACCCTTAATTTATCTACTTCTATTGAGTACTGCTAATACCCCCTATCAATTTTACTAATAATATGCTTTGAATTTGGGGATAAGCCCCTAACTTCTAAAATGAATTCACTTATCGTGGGCCATTCCTCTTTCTTAATCTTGGATAGCTAAGTTTATCCCAGTAAGCCTGTTGTAAATCAGCCATAGGATCTAATCCCAGTCGCTCCATGATTGTCATCCAAGTTTTGCATTTGGCCCTATCCCCAGTAAGCTCTCATAACTTCAAGGTCTTCTCCTTCCTGAACCACATTTGTTCTCCAAAAGGAAGCTGTATAAATTAGAACAACTTAATTTTTCTAATAAAGCATTTTATTCTTAACTAGCATACCCTAGTATACAGTCATATTTTAGAATAATTCTTCCTTGTTCTAGCTTTTTTCCCAAACGTTAAGATATATAGATAAGTGTTTATTCTGCCTAGGTGCTTCACATGATCATATTCAGTGTACCATTTGTCAGGAATTTGTTCCTAAAACTCTTAGTAGCCATCTGTCTTCTTTATCCATTTACCTTAAGATCCAACATTTGAAACTTTTGATGTAGGGTACCATGGCTTTATTTGCCTGACCCACGGTACAGCCTACTCTTAAAAAGAAGACCAAAAATTATTAGTCTGACTCTGGTTCTGTTCAGCCTCCACCAGAAGTCTCTCTCTCTCAAGGTTGATAAAGACCATGAAAACTATCCAGTGCAGACACCAGTTTCCTCTGTCATGAACTTGTCTGAAGTCAGCATGGAACTGGTTTCTCACACTTCCTCTGAGGCTGTGCAAACACTACCATCGACACTGAGGGAGAACCATGGCTGATATTTCCAAAGGGCCTATGTGGATTCCTTAGAGTCTTGTTAGGGAAAAGGTTCCTGGTACCCTTATTGAGGCTAGGCATGGGGTCTGAGCTCCCTAAGTTGGTCAAAGCTGACGTCTCATGAAAGAAGAAGTCAAAAACTAAGCATATTCTTCCAATTGCTAAGGATTCTCAGCTAGAATGGCAGGACTTTACCTAGGTTGTCTCAAGGGTCATCATTTCCTGCTTCTCCTTAGTCTTCTACCTCAGCCAAAATGACTAGGGAGTCTGATTCTTCAAGCTGAGGAGGTGGATTCAGGAGATGAATCTATGGCGTACTCCTCACAAATTACCTCAACTGTAGATTATGGGTCAGTGGAACAGGATTCCTTGAGTACCGATTCTCCCTTTGAGGAGTTATCCTTTGGACACATTGTGATTTGCATGATGGAGCATTTTAAGTGGGATTTCTCCCAGGTCACTGACCTTCAAAAGAGGTATTATGAGCCATTTCAAATGGAATCTCCTAAACCTGCTGTTCCTCTTTTGTTGGATACATTTATAGCTGCCTGTTTGACTCCTGATTCCCAACCTCGTTCTCCTAAGAAGCCTGACTGTTTCATAAGGTGTTTGATGTCTTTAAGTACTTATACAAGTATCCTTCTTCAGACCCTGTTGTGGTCTCTGTTTCAGCTGACAAGCCATCCAAACTTTTATCTTCCTCCAAACTTTTCCCTTCTGATAAAGACAGTCAGGCTATAGAGAAGCTGGGAAAAAAGGTTCATACTTTGCTATTGTGGCCTTTAGGGCCATAAGTTGTCAAACTCTTATGACCAGGTATGTTTTGTCCCTTTTGTTTCAACTTGGGAAATTTTGTCAGACTGTCCTGACTCTAAAGGAAAGACTGCTGCCCTTTCCTTATTGAGTTTTACTTCACAGGTGGCTCATCACTCTATCAAATGTAGTTATGATGCAGCTGATGCATCTTCTAAAACTGCTGCTGCAGGTTCATTCATGAGGAGGTTCTCTTCGCTTTGCCACCAAACCTTACCTGATTATACTAAGGCCAATCTCCTACTTACTCCTTTGAACAATCAAAATCTCTTTGATACAGCTACTGCAGAGTTGTTTAAGACTCTATAAAACAAAGGTAAAGGTTATGCATGATATTAAACAAATTTTTCTTTCTCCAATCCCCAAATTTCAGAGAAATTATCCTTCTAAGTCTGCCTTTCTTTATAGACAACCTTATCAGCCTTCTAAAGGGAAAAGGGTTTCTAAGTATATGTTCTCTGATAAACCCACCCAGACATTTAAAGCTCAGAAGCTCCCTTTTCAGAACAAATTTGCCTCCATCTGACATATTTTCCTCCCCCTCCCCTCTGACAGGTTCTTCTGTCCCTCATGCTTTCTGTGTCTCTTCCTGTCAGGCAACAGATTATTTCAAACTCGGGTTCTATCCATTACCTGTCCCTGTTATTTTATGGCATGTAATCCCTTGTCCCCTTCTCAGGTCTTCTTTATCTTCCTTCAGACTAACTTCCTCATTTTTCTGTGGTTCTGCAGGATCTGTTAGATCAAAGCACCAGCCAGCCCTTTCCAGAATACCAAAGAAGAATAGGATTTTACTTCATAATGTTTCTAGTTCCCAGAAAAGAGGAGCCATGGAGACCATAACTCTCTCCTCTTAACACTTTTCTAGATATTCCTTTTTTCTGGATGATTTTCCTCTAGACTCCATTTCCCTTCTTACTTCCTCAGGTCTTTCTAGTCTCCTTAGACCTAAAGGATGCCTAGCTTCTTATTCCCATTCATCCCCTATTCAGGAAGCTTTTATGTTTCTCTGTTTCTTCTTCTCATTTTCAGTTATCTGCTTTGCCCTTTGGTCTTTCTATGACCCCAGGGTATTCACCAAATGTCTGGCCCCTGTCATAACCTTTTTCAGGATTCAGGGAATCCAGATGTTCCCATATCTGGACAACCTGCTTCTTCAGGTTCACTCTCAATCCAGGTTTCTGCAGAATCTACACTTCATGATGGTCCTCCTGCACAGTCTGGGATTCATCATCAGTCTCAAGAGGTCAGTTCTGACGCCTTATCATGATTACATTTTTCTGGGTTGCAGAATCCAAACCATTCCAGTATTGGCTTGTCTTGCTTCTGCCAAGGTTCTGTCTCTGATAACCTACTTCCAGTCTTTACCTCCCCTTTCTCTCATTCCTACCAGTGAATTTCTCAGAGCCTTGGAGTTCATGCCATCAACCATTCCCATGCTTCCCTTTGCCAAGCTTGATATGAAGAACCCTAAGTGGTACCTAAAGACAGTTTGGCTCAACTGGAGTTTCAGTTCTCCTTTACTACCTTGTCTCAAACTCAAGTTCATAGGTGAATTTGAAAGATCTCCCTCAATCCAGGCCTGCCTTTTCAAACTCCTATCTCTACTCAAGAGCTGTTTACAGATGCTTCCAATTTGGGGTGGGGAGCCTCTTCTAACAATGTGAAGGTTCAGAGTCTATGGCCCCTTCATCAGAGGTCAGACCACATCAACATAAACGAGATAAGGATGCTCATTCCTGCTCTTCAGGCCTTCCTTTCTCTTGGTCTCCAGGTCCTTTAAATGTTTGTACAGACAACACCACATTGAGCACAAGGTCATATCTTCTTTGCAGACTAGTCCTTCAGGCCTGGGACTTGGTTATCTACCATCAGTAACATTTCAGGTGGTCTACATTGCCTCAGAACACAACATTGTGGAAGACACATTGAGCAGGTCCAGGACAAAAGAACGTGAATGGGTGCTTCACAGAGAGGTGTTTCTGGACACAATACATATGTGGGGTGTTCCACAAGTGAGTCTTTTTGCCTTCCCTCTGAACAGGCAACTTCCTTGCTTCCGTTCCAGAATTCCAAGTCCACTGTCTTGGAGAGTGGACGCCATGTTCCTTACTTGGAAGGGAATGTTCCTATATGCTTACCCTCCTCTTCCTGTGCTTCCTAGGGTCCTACACAAGATCAGAAAGCTACCC
This sequence comes from Protopterus annectens, assembly GCF_019279795.1. NCBI lineage: Eukaryota > Metazoa > Chordata > Ceratodontiformes > Protopteridae > Protopterus > Protopterus annectens. Next base: position 453,248,078 of record NC_056737.1, on the reverse strand, counting down.
CACCCCCAGAATCTTGCTGGTAACTCCATTTTGGCAAGTTCAGCACAGGTTCTCCCTTCTCTTTCACCTGGCCAAGGGCCACATCACAAGTTACCTCACCGGATGGATCCTCTTGGATGGATCACTCTTCAGTCGATACTTTGGATGATAGGGTTTTGATCCCTTTTAGACATTGCTTTTCTGAGGACATGCTTAGGTTTCTGCAGGAGGCCAAGAAAACCACTACCAGATAATCATGTATGGATAAATGGAAGAGATTTTCTGTTTGGTGTTTCAAGCATCAACAGGGTCCCTTCTCAGTGAGGTCCCTTTGGCCCTTATTTACTTGTGTGAATTGCTCCATGTTGGCCTGGCATATTCTTCTGGTAAAGCTCACCTGTCAGCAATCTCTGCTTGTGTGCTCTTGAACTCACCATTGGCCTCTTGTTTTGAGGTCAAATACTTCCTTAAAGATGTCCTTCATATCAGACCCTGAAGAAAACCTATTCTTTCCTCTTGGGACCTTAATTTTGTCCTTGTAAAACTGACTCAGGCTCCTTCTGACCCCACTTTTTTTCCTCTTTGCAACACTGCACCTAGAAGACTGTTTTGTTAGTTGCTCTTACTTTAGCCAAGATAGTCTGTGAACATCAGGCTCTGATGGTGGTTCCTCCCTTTTTGTTTTTTCATAGGGACAAGGTGTCGCTGCATACTAATCCTCCTTTTATTCCCTAATGTGGTCAATGAGTTGTCTCTTAATCAGTCTATCCATCTTCCTTCCTTTTCTTCCTTCTTTGCAATCTTCAAGTGAGAAGGTTCTTCTCACCCTGAATCTTCATAGAAAGCTCCAGTATTATTTGGACAAGACAACGGCTATCCAAAAGTCTGAGCAGATTGTTTTTTCTTTTCATTCTAGGACATTGAGTTTGGCAGTTTCTAAGCAAACCATCTCCTCCTGGATTATAACGCCATCTCTTTTTGTTATTCTTTTCATAGTAAACAGCTGTCTGCTTCAGTCTGATGTCATTCTATGAGGGCAGTAGTTTCTTCTAGAGCTTTCTTTAAGGGTTGGATACTAGATCCATCCTTGAAGCTGCTACTTGGTCCTCTGTCCACACTTTTACTAAACATTACACGTTGGATGTCATTTTCAGAGCCAGGGCAGGATTTGACTGGGCTATCCTTCATGGGTTTGTGAAGGGCTCCGCTATGCTTTCCTCCTCCCATCTTGTACAGCAACTTTGGTAATCTCCTACATGTGATGATTAATGCAACAGTGATAGGGAAGGACATAGTACAGTTGTGTAAAATCTTACCTTAAAAGTAGAGGCTGTAGTTTTCACTGTTGCAGTATTCAGTTCCTCCCTCCTGCCCCTTTTCTCTCTTTCTTCTGTTGGGAACACTTTGCCTTCTTGCCATATTTCTCTTTTGTTTCTCTTTCCCTCTGGATGTGCATGTGTTCCTTTCTTCTGGGACTGCTCTAGTTCTCGTGGGGCACTTTGGTTCTGAGTATTGAACACACTTACATCACCTTTATTCCCTACACCAGTGAAAAGAAGGACATCTACTGTTATGGTAAGATTTCACAGAACTGTACTTTTCAGAAAAAATATCTCAATGGCCTGAATACATTGTCAAAAAACTGGAATAAAGTCATTGAATAAGGTCATGCCATATATCATCAGCTTTTTATATGCATTAATTAACTATACATAAGCTAGGAATGTTGCTTGATCTAAATCAAAGATCAAAGGGATTCCAGATATTTTATCCAGTCTTAATTCCAGAAGCAGAGGAAAACAGAACTTCATATTGTCAGAGGGTTCAGTCTTTAATAGTTTAAATATAATTAAGGCAGTTGTAATGTTCTAATTCAGCATATAACTTGATAGTTGTCCAAATAGTACCAGATTTTCCATTTGCTCTTCCTGCTCCCCAAGATATAATAAAATGGTCATTAGAATATAACGACAAGACATCATTACCTCTTCCATATTTATAATCTAGTTGCCTCATGTATTTTGGCTTTATAGCCAAGAGCACCAAGTAAACAGCAAACAAAATGTAGGACAAGGTGCAACCTGCTGTTTGCTTCTCTGCTACAGGAATTTTCTAGACATTCCATCCTGTCTTTACTCAGATTGAACACCCTTGATAAATCCCTTCCAATAGTTCAATAAAAACAACTTGGAAACCAGTTTCTTCCAAGACTCATAACATAAGCCTCTATTTCATTCATTTACATCACAAATTAAGTTAAGAGAATGTTTCCTCTTCCACTGACATCTGTCAAAATATTGATATCAATAATAATTGATAATAATAATAATGATAACAATAAATAATGTTATCAAAGGTGTTTAGTGCCTTGAATAAAAATGATCTGACTGGTATATATTAAAGTAGGGAGCTAACCAACAAGCCAAAACCAGTATAAACTATAATCTGCATTGAGAACTGAGATTGGCCAATAGGAACAATGCTTCATAGAGTGTTTATCAGGTTTTAGAAGTATGGAAATCAATGCAGTTTTTCGTGAATCAGTGTATTTTTAGACTGTATGACATTAGAGTAGCAAAGTCTTCTGCAAGGGGATATCCTATGTTCTTGTATATCTCTGTAAGGATCCCCTTCATAATGTCAACTTACCATTTCATCGATTTTCATAACAGCGAGACCACATTGTTGAATGTTTAAAATCACAAACTCGCAGAACACCGTATTTTCTCCCTTTTCTTCACTGTAGTGCGATCTCAGAGTTGGTATATTTAGTTTGGGGGGGTGAAGCCCCCACTTCGGTGGGTTAATTTGCTTATGTTTCTAATTTCATTGTTGGTGGCCAAATGGTTACCTTCCCAGAGAGAAAATATGATGATGTTCATCGTGTTATACTGCTGCAGTCATCACACTCTGGTTATCCTGCCGTCAGGCAGTCCTGCAGTCGGCCGAATCCCAAAGTCTTGGTCCGGTGTCGGTTGTCGTCGCTTCTTCCCTGACGTCAGTGCGACAGGGGGATAAAAGAGGCAGCCGACTCCATTTTCTTCAGTCTTTCTTGCCGCGTGGTGCCCGAAGCAGAAGCAGTTTGCAAGTGCCAGTCGGCTAGCTCCTGAGATTTTTGAATCGAATTTCAGCCCAAAGTCTTCTCTAAAGCTAAGTACCCCATTGGGGAAACTTTTCTTGTCTCGGGCCGATGTCAGACAAAGTTAATAATTGCATTTCTTGTGCGAAGCAAATACCTCATAAGGATTTTCATTCTTATTGTATTCCTTGCCTAGGCCCAGACCACGACATCTCTGGTTGTCGGCTTTGTGCTAGGTTCAACAAACATACAATCAAGCGTCGTGCAGATTTCGCCCGACATTATTTTGGCAGAAAATTTAACTATAGCATGTCGTCGGAGCAACCAACATCAGCAATGATTAAAAAACGCAAGGATAAGGACAGGCAACCAAGGCCAAGACCAGATACCGAGTCCTCAGCAATGTCTGCCCCCGGTTCTCCACTTTTCAGTGAGGCACCTATGCAGCCCCTGACCACCGCTGATTTAGAAATTCTGACGGCCTCCCAGACCGAATCAGCTGGGCATCAGGAGCCGGTTCTATCTCACCCCTTGGACGCCAACCCTGACGGTGATCCGGAAATTTTGGACAGGCCTTCGGTTTCTGAAGGTGTCTTCAAACCGACAACTATCTCTATATAAAAGCCCTGTTGCAGACCCCGAAACCATTTCCCAGGGCCCCAAAGGGGTTAAGGCCACTACTGCTAAGAATCCACTACCTTCTGAAAGAGATTCCAGAGCATTAGAAAGATGGGGGAAGAAAGTATATACGTCTGCCACTTTGGCCATGAGGGCCTTAAACTGCCAATTCCACATGCTAAAATACCAGCAGTACTTGATTACATAGTTAAAGCAGAAAATGATCCCTCAGACAGATCAACCTGATTTCAAAGAGATGCAGGATTTGCTGCATGCAGCAGAACAGGTGGGAAAGCATACCTTACAGTGTGGTTTTGATTCATTGGAAGCCTCATGTAGAGCAGCTGCACAGGAGCTGTAATATTTAGACATGCTTGGCTAAAAGAGCAAGCCATACCAGGACATGTCAAAGCAAAGTTATTGGATGCTCCATTGCAGAAAGATGTGTTATTTGGTGTCAAAGCAGAGGAAGTTTTAAAGAAAATGGAAGAAAAGGCAAAATCTATGCAGACAGTTAAAGATTTTTCACAGGTACAACCTCCTCATTTCAGCAGAAACTGGCTGTCAAAAAACTGGTCCTTTCCTGCATCAGACAGACCCCAAAGGGGTAGGTACAGGCGCCCAAGGGGCAGAGGCCAGCCACAAGGTTCTTTCAGGCCTAGACAATGGCATACAACAACTCAAAGAGGTGGAGACGAAAGATCTCAACCCTTCAGGAAACAACCACAATGACTTCCCTCTTCGCTTGCCAAGCAAAATTGCCCTGGCAGCACCTTTGGGAGGAAAACTGGCTCTATTTCCACAAAATTGGCACATCATAACAAAGGACAAATGGGTTCTGGATATTATTTCCTGAGGCTACAGATTTCATTTTCACACTTTACCATGGATGAGAGGCATGCCAAATCTGCCTCCAAACCAATGGGCAGAGGCACAAACGCAAATTTCAGCTCTCATGGATATGAAAGCAATTCAAAAGGTACCTACAAAGGAGCAAGGTCAAGGTTTTTACTCAAGTCTATTTCTAGTACCAAGAAAGGACAAAGCCTGGAGACCCATTTTAGACCTCTCAATTCTAAACACATACATGGAGGTACCCAAATTCAAAATGCTCACACTACAGCAGCTTCTTCCCATGCTGGGCAAGGAGTCTTGGCTGGTAACGTTGGACCTCAAAGAGGCATACCTGCATGTCCCTATCAGACAAGATTGCAGAAGATAACTCAGATTTTTGGCTGGTAAAACGCATTATCAATTCTCTGCATTGCCCTTTGGCTTATCTACTGCGCCCAAAGTATTTACGAAATGCCTGGCATCAGTAATTGCATACTGCATACAGTGAGGAATACAAATTTATCCATATCTGGACGACTGCCTGATCCAAGCGGACAGCAAGGCCATTCTATTACAGCATCTGGCATTTGTAACAAAGCTGCTAAGTTGCCTAGGGTACACAGTAAACAAAAAGAAGTCAAAGATAATACCCTCTCAAGACATAATATTCCTGGGTGCCAGCTTAAATACAACGGCCCAGATGGCTTATCTCACGCCAGACAAACAAAAACAGCTGACTCAGTACTTCAAAAAGATGGCAACTTTTACCCAGCTCACTGCAAGGAAAATCCTGCAGGCATTGGGGTTCATGGCATCCTGCATTCAACTAATTCCACATGCAAAGCTGCATATGAGGAAATTACAATGGTACCTGAAAAGTGTATGGACTCAGCACAGGCACAGCCTTGAAACAAGTATACCTCTCATTCCCTGCCTTCAAAAAGAGTTCCTATGGTGGGCTCAAGCATGTCAAATAAACAAGGGTCTTCCTTTTGTCTTACCTCCAGCAAACCAAACTATGACAACAGATTCTTCAGACTACACCTGGGGAGCACACATGGCAGGACAGTGCATACAGGGCAAATGGTCTGCAAAACAAATGCATCTACACATCAACCAAAAGGAGATGCTAGCTGTGCAAAATGCACTGACAGCCTTCAAGGACCTCTTGCATCCAGGACAACTACTAATAAGGACAGACAACACCACAGTTATGTGGTACATAAACAAACAGGGAGGAACACACTCCTACCCTTTATGCAGACAGGCAATGACCTTGTGGAACACAGCATTGACTTACCAAGTACAACTGCAAGCACAATTTCTGCCAGGAAAGGAAAACATATTGGCAGATGAATTAAACAGAAATTTGGCGGATCCTCACGAGTGGAGACTACACCCACAAGTATTTTCAATGATAACTCAAAGGTGGGGACGCCCAGACATAGACCTATTTGCCTCCCCCAACAATTGCCAACTACAGAAATTTTGCACAAGGACTTTTCATTCCCTGGCCTGGAAAGTGGATGCCCTATCATTCAGTTGGACAGCATTGACAGTCTATGCCTTCCCACCACTACCTCTCTTGACCAAGGTATTACTGAAAGTCAGATCAGAGAGACCACAAATGATCCTCATTGCTCCGGATTGGCCACATCAGCACTGGTAACCATTACTAAGGACCTTGACTCACAGCCCTCCATGGATTTTACCTCAATTCCCACTTCTGTTGACTCAGCAAAACTCTCAGATCCTTCACAGTCAGCTCAGGACTTTAAATTTAGCTGCATGTAGAATACCTTGAATTATCAATCAACACTTCTCTCAAAGGATGTCCTGAATGTCATTTTGGAGGCCAGGAGGCCCAGCACCAGAAAAACTTACTCAGACAAATGGAAAAGATTTTGTGCATGGAACCAGGCTAAAGGCTAAAATCCTTGGATACCAAACATTCCTCAAATACTGCAATACTTAATTGAGATGCTACACAAAGGCCTTTCTTTCTCATCCATTAAGATCCATGCTTCAGCCATTTCAGCTCAATATAATATGGATCTTCCCATATTCTCACACCCTTTACTAAGGCAGTTTCTCAGAGGGGCTAAGAATATAAGACCCCCCAGAAAACCCCCAATGCCAGCTTGGGACTTCAACTTCGTTTTAGAAAAATTAACACTGACTCCTTTCGAACCAGCCTTCTCAGCAGATCTACAATACTTGTCATGGAAAACAGCTCTTTTGCTGGCTATCACCTCAGCACGCAGGGTCTCAGAACTACAGGCACTTATGGCAGTGGAACCTTTCATCATTTTCCATCAGGACAGAGTCTCTTTATGAACTAACCCTACCTTTATGCCAAAGGTAGTATCGAGTGTGGCTTTGAATCAGACCATTCATTTACCCACCTTTTATCCAAACCCCCAGAATAAAGGAGAAAGACTCCTTCACTCTTTGGACATTCACAGACAGCTACGTTACTATTTGGATAAGACAAAGACCTTCAGAAAAACTGACCAACTCTTTGTATCCTATGCTGCAGGTTCACAAGGAAAGGCTATTTCAAAAGAGACCATCTCCAAATGGATAGCACATTGTATCCGCTTTTGCTACTTGCACCATGGGAAAGCAGTGCCTGATAATATTAGGTCCCATTCTACCAGGACTACAGCAACCTCAGCAGCCTTTCTCAGGGGGGTTCCAAACAAGGACATTCTGGAGGCAGCTACTTGGAGTTCAGTGCACATCTTTACCAAGCACTACCACCTTCCATTATACTCAAAAACCAGAGCTGGTTTTGCCACTGCAGTTCTGCAGGGCATCCTAGCTTCACCTAACCCAGTTTTGTACCAGCCACCCATCCATAGCTTTGGGATTCAACCTAAGTGTGATGACTGCAGCAGTATAACACGATGAACATAGTACAGTTTTGTACCTACCATAAATGTAGATGTTCAAGTGTATATACTGCTGCAGTCCAGGTTACCCTCCCACCATCCCCTCTACATACCAGGGTATTAGTTATAACTCCATGTACATCAGTCTATTGGATGCATGTCTATATGGTGTATTTACTAACAGCTAGTACTATTGTTTATCTACTAAGGTATTTTTGCATAGTTATTCGTATTGCCTTCCTAGTTGGGGGCACCTGACATCTGGGGCAAGAAAAACTGAAGAAAATGGCATCGGCTGCCTCTTTTATCCCCCTGTCGCACTGACGTCAGGGAAGAAGTGACGACAACCGACGCCGGACCAAGACTTTGGGATTTGGCCGACTGCGGGACCGCCTGACGGCAGGATAACCCGAGTGTGATGACTGCAGCAGTATATACACTTGAACATCTACATTTATGGTAGGTACAAAACTGTACTTTCCGGGAGTTCGTGATTTCAAATATTTGACAATGTGGTCTTGCTGTTATGAAAGTCGAAAAAATGGTAAGTCTATGTTATGAAGTAGATCCCTCTGTAAATAATCTAGCCTGGGGAATTTCCCACTACTTGAGGCCGTCAGGACTTCCTTTACCTCTGCTTTGGTAATAGGGTACAGTAATAACTGACTGTGAGTATCTGCCAGATTAGTCTTACTTCTTGAAAAAAGTGAAATAATCTTACTTGGTCTGTATTGATTGTCAGGCCTGTTTGATAAGTTTTTTATAATAACAGTAATAACACTAAAGGTTTTCTCTAGCAGAATCTTTGTTTTCCCCTATTCTGAAGTGAACTATCTCTGTAGCTAATTCCCCAGTGATCTGGTTTTGCAAGTGAGCCCCTAAAGATATTTGGCTTGCTGGAGAGTGAGTAAAAATGCAATTTTAATGTCTTTGTAGTATATAAAACATTTAGTTCCATCTGGTTGTCGAGCTGTAAGACCAAAGACAAATATGTCAAACAGTCTAGGTCTTGTCTAGGATTAATACTTAGTAATTTACCCTCCATTCTGATTTTCATACATTTTTCTTTAAAGGTATTTTTTTTTTATGTGTATATTTACCTCAGAATGTTTTCATTTCATCTTTTATGGTCTCCTTCTCCTTTACAACCAGTCCTTCCCATCTTAGGCATTTATCTCTATTGTTTAGGTGCTCTACACCCCTGGAAGGCATTATTTACACAATAATACATACCCTGGAGGGCAAAATTTCATTTACTGTATTATTTTTTATATATTTTTCATGTAAAAGAGTTCCTCCGCCAAAAGACTTGCTGTAGTATATGTAAATGGTGTTGGAAGAAGCATTTTTACACCCAAAATATATTTTTTTTAAATATCCAGTTATTTACTTCATTTTTTGGGTTCCTTACTCCTAAAATGTTTGGTTTGTTGGCAGTCATTTGGGGATGGAAGTCACTAAATAATTACATACATTTGAGTTTCGGACTTTATTTCATTTAGAAAATGCATGCTAACAAAAATCCTGTCATTTAAGCAACTTTGTAATTTTATAACAGCAATAATTAAAATCTGTTCCTATTTTTGAGCCTTTGTTTCCTCTTCATTTTAGGCATTATCCAGATTTTTTCTGATAAGAGGTCGAGAGGTATGCAAATCACTTTACTGCTGCTGTCAGTGGTCGATCTCACTCATTCACTCTTGCACTTCAGAAAATGCATGCTAACACAAATCCCATTATTCAAGTAACTTTGTGATTTTACAACAGCACAATTTAAAATCTGTTCTTGTTTTCAGCTTTTGTTCATCCTTTATGTTAGGCTTTATCCTGATATTATAAACTAAGTAATTTAGAGGTATTCAAACCTGCTGCTGTTGCCACAGCTTGATTGCTTTCACTCTACAGAGACTTTCTCTGTCTGCCTGTCTCAAACACACTCATACACACTCTTCCGCTTTCATGCATGCAAGCAAAAATTCACTCGCACACCCAGACAGAAACATAAACATGCACACACACACACACACACACACACACACACACACACACACACACACACACACACACACACACACACACACACACACTTTTATTTTAAATTTATTTTCTCTTTTTTTTTTTTTTAATTTTACACTTGCTAAACAGCAAAAGCACTGCTTAGCGAGCATAAAATAACGGTGGCCATTAGGTTATGTTTGGTCTGAGCTGCACAGCAGCTTAATATGCTGCCATGAAGCGGCCGATTCGTTTTTCAGCCGGCATTATCTGTAGATTAACACCCTGCTGGAGAACGTTCATTCTCCAATCAGGATGCCATTATAAGGTCGCCAATTCTCTAATGTCTACTTGCATATCATTTCCTCTTTTTCTTAGTATTTGTGGGAAAAAAAGGAAACCAACTTTATCATTTTGGAGTTACCAAATGTTTCATACAAAGACTTGAAACAAAAACAGGTAAACTTTTGCTGGTTAATATTCAAGAGCAAATTACAGACCCTTACAGCTCTAATACCAATATCCTTTCCTTTTTTTTTTACCTTGGCTTTAAACGCCTTGAGCATGCAATCTATGGAATTAGCATGGGCTACCTTAAACAAAAAACTTATGTAGGCCCCCCCCCAAAAAAAAATGGGGTAGAGAAAATTTCTCTTGAACCTCCCTTGTCAGTGTACTCTCTCATGCAACGGAGAGTGGTCTGATTAAAATAAAACAGGTTATATGTGCAAATATCTCAAGATTTGTAGCCATTAATTTTTTGTTATTGAATATAATATATACCTGTATTACAAACACGTATGATCATCTCTTGGAAGCTTTAATACTTCTTGCACATTTATCATCCCTATTAGAAAAGCATATTATAAAGTCCTCACTTGCTTCTTGGTTACCAATGATGTAACCTAAATATTTTACCTCTGTCATGCCTAACTTGCTCTTTGCAGTGTTGGCATTAACCTGGCTTGTCTCCAAGAGTCTAGTTCAGCCTGTACCTTAACTAGATGGAAGTTTTAATCCTCTGACGGTATTATTACATAGCCTTTGTAAGTCGTAGAATATTTGACATGGGTTTGAAGAACTCTGTCCATTAGTCTTTGAAAGGTTGTACGAGTACCATGTAAGTAAAAGTGAAGGACAGTATATTGGAATAGGCACACTAATGTTGAAAAAGTATCTTTTCTTTGGCCTCAGACATTAGAGACATCTGCCATTATCCAATTGGCATGTCTAATATGGTCAAGAATCTTGCTTTCCTCAACATTTCTGTTAGTTTAACTCTAGGCATTGGGTAGCTGTCAAATTTAAAAAAGCAGTTCAGTTTACTAAAGTCATTACAGAACCTGATCGTTCCATCATTCTTTGGGACTAACAGTGTGGAACTGTTCCTTTCAGTTGTTTGACTCCTCTGTTAGCCCACCTTTAGACTTATTTGCATTTCTTCTTAGGTCTTGCACATCCTTTTTCTGTAACTGTGGTATTATGTAAAATTTTAAATTAACCCTTTCCCTTGGAATGTTCCACATATGATGTAGAATAGGTCTGTTCTACCAGGTAATTCTGAAAACACGTATTTGTTTCTTAACTAAATGTTCTTTGTTTCTTATTTCCTGGCTGAGGTAGCATGCCCTCTACCTGAACTGCAGGCATAGAGAGCAGTTTTCTTTTTTTTTTTGCTTGATCTGCTAGTCATTTTTTCAAAATTAAATGCAGAGGATTGTGATTCCTGCCACGTTTTTTTATTTTAGTATAGCATATTTTGTTCATTTCTTTCTAGCATGTTTAGGGTTGCCACATTTTGAATTTCTGAAAATCGGACTGAAGCCACGCCCCCTGCTCTACCCATGACTGCATGCAGGTCCAACCCACCTCCAACCACATCCACGCCCATTTTATGACATAAATGCATACGTCATTAGGGCAGAACATCCCTTTTAGTCCATTTTTATGTGCCCAGTCTACATTACATTACTGTTTTTATTTTGCTGTAGAGTATTTCGAACTCCACTGCGTCGCTTTAGCAATGTTTTTTGTGAAAAAAAAAGACAGAGGTTGCTTTTTAACAAACTTTGCAATTTTGTATACACTTCTAAATGGAGTATCAGAGTTTGTACAGTGCTTTCCGGACTACTGGAGAATTATTCTGATTTCCGGATAGTCTGGAAAAATACTGGATAGGTGACAAGCCTAAGCATGTTTATTTAAGTGTATAGTTTATATTATACAACGATAACTCGTTAGTATTCAAAAATGTGCAAGCTGATTGGTCAGCCCAACCAGCGTGCCTGTTGTATCTTGAGCACATACCAAAAGAAAAAAGTTTGGCTGCTAAAGTACCATTGAGCAACCAGAGTTTTCTATTGGAATATGCTATGGAGAGACCGCACAAAAAAAAAGAAGAAAAATCAGGTACTTTCTGACAAATAAAAGGACAGAAATGTACCCAATATTCCTTATTTTTTGTGCTGTCCCTCTGTAAATCTCAGCAGACTCTTCTACCTTTCAACTGTCCAACTTTTGCAGAACTTCCAGATTTTTGTCTGTTTTTAAACAATTGAGCTTCTCCTTCTTCATTGCTACTCTTAAAAAAAAAAAAAGCAACAGCCAGAGATTCTCTTTTCTCTGTTACTTTAAATCAACAGCACTGATGTACTGTGCAAGCACGGGTATGTAACTCCTGTACACATACACAGTACACCAAAAATCACAGAAGAATGACAAACAACGAGGAGGAACACGACGACTTTATTGTACAGAGACATTACTTAAGAAAGGTAAGCAAGTTCTTTCTTAAATAATGTCATTTTATAATAGCCATAACCCACTCGTGGGTATGGGTGTATCAGGATTTACCCACACTTGGCTTTGTTTGATCACTCAGGCTTCGTATATCCTGATATGCCTACACCCATTTGTAGGTTGTTGCTTTATTATTTAATGTTTTATATTTCAAATGGACCCTGCTGTTTAGCCAAGAATTTGTATTCTGTAAAGGGAAATATAACTAATACCTGGTCTCTAACTTTGAATTCCCTAATCCTTGCATTTCTGTTACACACCTTGTATAGCCTTGGCTTTTTCCATGTTTCCCCTTATGATGAAAATTAGTACTTTCAGCTGAACTTGAAAGCTTGTATAGTTTTCTGTGACACTTCTAAATTGTGTTTTCTTTTCTTCCCAAGTTTCTTTGGCACCATGGCGTCTGCCATATAACAGCTCAAAATGTATTTATTAATTTATTTATTTATTTTACATTTGTTGACCGGGATAGTCCGACTGGATACATGTCCATTTTCAGCAGAGGCCCGGGGAGAAAAGCTCCAAGGTAGAACATACAGTAAAAATCACACAATGATTACAAGTTACAGTTTACAGGCTCCAGTTGAGCAAGCAGGTAATATAATCATACATTTTTAAAACAATGTTGACAAATTGACCAGGCAATATAACACGGCTACAGACTATAGAGAAGGATCTAGTCAAGTTCTGAACAAGGACATAGCCAGTGAGTTTTAAAGTATAGCTTTAGACTTTTTTTGAACTGTGTAAGAGAGGGTTGAAGAGTAAGCTCAGCAGGAAGAGAGTTCCAAGTTTTGCCAACAGAGTTAGCAAACAGAGTCCCCAGCAGAGTTGTTGATTTTGGATGTTTGAACCAGTACTTTATTATAAGAGTGAAGTGACCTCAGGTTGCTATAAGGGTTGATGATATTTTTAAGTGCAGGCGTATTATCAGGGTGGTTGAGAACTTTATGAGCAATTATAAGCTGGTTGTACTAAAGTAGGTTAGGCCATTCTAGCCACCCCACAATGTTTAGGTTGTGACAGTAGCGGGTCCTATAGGCTGTGCCTGTTGCAAATCTAGCAATATGGTTATAACAGCTGGAGAGTTTGCTAAGACTGGATTTGTTCAAATTAGTGAGTAGAGGGGAGGCATAGAGAAGAGTGGAGAGTAGATGGGAATGAGCAATAGCAGTCCTAGCAAATGGAGTAAGGAAAGGATTGATCTTATAGAGGGAGCCAAGTTTTTTTGTTAATGGTTTTGATAGTTTGATTGACATGGATATCAAATTTGAAGGTGTTGTCTGTTGTGACACCTAAGAGTTTGGCTTGTGCATCTGGGGAGATAATGGTACCATTATTAGATTGTATGGTAAAGAGTAGTGAGGAAGACTTACAAGTGGGGGAGAAAAGAAGCAACTTTGTTTTGCTAGGGTTTAATATCAGCTGCCAGTTTTCAGCTATATTGAAAGTATTCTGTGTTAATGTCATTAGATCTGTCGGGGAGGTGGCTGAACAAATCAAGGTGGAGTCATCCGCATATTGGATACAGGTAGCATTTGGGATGACAGTAGGAAGATCATTAATAAAGAGAGAGAAAAGAAGGGGTCCTAGTATGGAGCCCTGGGGGACACCCAGGGTGATAGGTAGACGGGTTGATAGTTTGTCCTGCCATAGGATGGCTTGTTGTCTACCACACAGGTAAGATTGGAACCATTGAAGAGCATGGCTATTTAGTGAGAATACCTTAAGGATGTGCATGGGTATTTGGTGGTTGACCATATCAAAGGCCTTGGAGAGATCTAAAAAGAGGGCTGAGGAAAGCTTGCTATTATTTTGGTTATGGTTTATGGTAGGATAGGAGGGCTGAAGTGGTACTGTGGTGTGGCCTAAAACCATGCTGAGAGTTAGCCAACAGCTTAGTCTGGGTAAGATAATGCATAAGTTGTTTATGGACACACTTCTCCATAATTTTAGCCAATGGTGACAGAATAGTTATGGGTCTAAAGTTTGACAGGTCGAAGGAGTTGCCTCCTTTATGGAGTGGTATTACATGAGATATTTTCCACATGGAGGGGATGATGGCTGCAGATAAGGTTCTGTTGATTATGATGGAGATGGGGTATGTTATGGCATCTGCTGCTTTTTGCAGATACTCTGGTGGGAGGAGATCAGCTGCTAGAGTAGTTGATCCACAAAAAAGAAAATGCGCTGTAGTAACAAGGAAATCCCAAAACAGCAAAAACCAGTCAAAAACCACCACCACTCGATAAACTCAGCTCACAATAAGGCTGCTAAAATCCAACAGATTTATTGACACCACAGAATGAACACTGAAATAAACGCCATGATATGTTACACAACCACTTTTTCATCGATAAAACGACTTCAGATAAAACCATGTGCCATACATCCCTTTAAATACACAGTTGATAAACAATCAAATACTCAATAAATTAATCAAACAATCAAGCCATAAAACTGCTTGTTACAATTTTAAAGCAACATACTGTTCTAGGTACATTGTAAATGCTTCTATATAAAAACAATATTAAAATTATGCTAATATACCAAAATTGCACAGCAGATAAAGTATATACAAAAATATATATATATATATAGGTAGTGTTGTACACAAGGTGTTACTTACAAAAACTAGTAAAGAACTAAATTAATAATTAAATAATTGTACTATATAACCATAATATGTAATTAAATAATACTAAATTTTGTTGACTTCATAGTTAAGGGTAATGAAATGAATAATTCATAATCCCCTTAGGATAGGAGGGCTGAAGTGGTACTCTGGTGTGGCCTAAAACCATGCTGAGAGTTAGCCAACAGCTTAGTCTGGGTAAGATAATGCATAAGTTGTTTATGGACACACTTCTCCATAATTTTAGCCAATGGTGACAGAATAGCTATGGGTCTAAAGTTTGACAGGTCAAAGGAGTTGCCTCCTTTATGGAGTGGTATTACATGAGATATTTTCCAAATGGAGGGGATGATGGCTGCAGATAAGGTTCTGTTGATTATGATGGAGATGGGGTATGTTATGACATCTGCTGCTTTTTGCAGATACTCTGGTGGGAGGAGATCAGCTGCTAGAGTAGTTGGTTTTAATTTCTTATTTAGAGATCTGATAAGTGATGTAGAAATAGGCTGAAAGCTAAAGGAACGTGGGGTATTGGCTGTGGCAAAATTTGGGTTGGAGCTGGTGGGTGCCAGTTGGCTGGCTAGGGATTGGATAGTCTCTGTGAAGAAACTGTTGAAGGTATTTGCAATATCCTCTGGGGATTTATAGTTGGAAGCTGACGGGGTAGGAGTGGAGGACTGTCCTGGGTGAAGAAGTTTGTTTATTCCTGCCCCAAACTTTTGAGGTTTGTGTTTTTGTTGAAGATGGTAGTAGAATGTTTTTTGTCTAGTATACTAGATTTTTTTGTGTGATTCCTTAGCTGCCGGTATCTGAATTGATCTAGTGGCTCTTTTGTGGCACACCATTTGTCCCATGCCTTATTTCTAGCTATGATTTTAGATTTGGTCTCTTTTGAGAGTCACGGGGCAGTTTTTAGTTTGGTTCTAATGGAGCGAGCAGGAGCATGAGAATCATGAATAGTAAGGAATATGGAATTAAAGTATGCTACCGCATCGTCCAGTGAAAGGTGCTTTACGATTGACCAATTGCAAGCTTTAAGGTCATTTTGAAAATTGGTGGAGTTGAAGTTCTTATTATTTCTGATGATTTGTACATATAGAGGTGGCTGTTGATAAGTATCCAATCTAGGATACTGTGTTTGTTATTGGGTTTGCCTGCCCTGGTTGGGGAGGATATGAGCTGCGTAAAACTGTGTAGGTTGACATGGGTTGTAGGTGATTCCGAGGAACAGATGTTCCAATCAATATTAAAATCTCCAAGTAGCATAGTTTTTTGGGGGTAGGTACTGGATAACCAGTAGACGATGTCCTCTATGGTGTTTGTATTATTACCTGGGGGAAGGTAAACACAGAGAATGTTTATGCATTTGTTATTGTTAATCTGTAGTTTGGTAATAAGAATTTCTGCATTATTAAACTTGGGTGGTTGTAGGGAGACCGCTGTAACATCTAGTGTATTTTTACAGAGTACAGCTACCCCACCACCCTTCCTAGTAGTACGATCTAATATAAGTATGTCGTACCCTGGTGGTATCACCTCATTGTCTTTAGTTACCGGTCTTAGCCAGGTCTCCATAAGACATAATACATCGGAGGAGTAAACTACTAAGAGAACATGCAGATTATGGACCTTATTGTTTATGCTTCTAATATTTAGTTGGTAGGTCAGGAGAGAATTAGGGGGCCTATTAGCCAGTCTTATGTTAGAAGGAATATTAGTTAGAGAACTGGAATCAGTAGGTATGGATGGGCTAGGGTTTGGGTGGATGTCTCCATCCATTGTCAGGCTATAATGTAAGCTATGAGTTTCATAATTTTGTTTATACATTTTTGGTAATGGTGGGGTCAGGTATGTAGGGAATTATGAAGTGGTCAGTACTGGATGGTGCAGTGGTGCAGCGATAGTATTGTTTCTTCACAGCAAGATGTTCTCAAGTTCGATTGTCGGCTGGGGTGCCTTCTGTGTGGAGTCTGCATGTCCTCCCTGTGTTCGTGTGGGTTTCCTCCAGGTGCTCCGGTTTCCTCCCATGTTACAAAGACATGCATCTGGAGCATTTCTCCCCAGGCCTCCACTGAAAATTGGCTCATTCCAAATCAGACTTTCCCGGTTAACAAATGTAAAATCAAATAAAAAATAAATAAAATAAAAATAAATTGTCTGATACTGATGTGGTGATAATTTGGGATTTTGGGTAGTGGAAATCTAGGTAGGGCTGATTTTCACAGGTGCTGAGGAGATATGGAATGACTAACAGAGGTAACAGCGAAAATAGTAGCAGTACTTTGAGGGATAACATAGTGCCTGGCTGGGGCCTTATGTTGGAACTATATTTGGGGCAGGAGTAAATTAAGAAGACTAGGAAGATTAGTGGCAGGTGGGGGGGTGGTTTGATCTAGGAGGTTATCTTTGATAGGTTATAGTGGAGGTGGTGTGGTTTTTAGAGCTTTAAATTTAGAACACTGGGGCAGGTGGAATTTGGGGGCAAGGCGGAGCATGGAGCAAGGCCGGGCACAGCGAGGGCAAGCAGAGCGAGGCCAAACCAAGCCGCGAGGTACCTGATTTCTGTGCATGCAAGGTAAGTAATTGTAAAATGTTATATTGTATTTCTTTAGTTTTATACTGCAGAGGTTATATTTTATTTCTGAGGTTATATTTTATTTCTCTAGTTTTATACTGAAGATTGATAGTACACACTTGGGGAGGTAAAGAAGATTATATTTGCCACTAGTAGCTCTTTAAGTAGCGACCAAATAATTAGCTAAAAACAACACTAAGAAATTCCTGAGGTCTAATGGCTTACCAGTGAGCAGAATTCAACTGCTGATGAGCACTTGTGTCCTGATGGGAGACTAGTAATTTAAAGATGGATCCATAAACAGCAGAAATCTAATATAGGCTTAGTATTGGGGGTGGGGGTAGCAAAAAGGGTGTGAACTAGGTGCAATGCAAAGAAACCAGCCAAACCAGAGAGGCAAGCAGTGGAAACTATGAGTGAAGGCCTCAGAGGGGGTGAGTAGTAATAGAAACTCTACTTGTAAAGTGAAGGAGAGAAGAGACAGCAAAGTTTATAAAGACTGGGAGTGTATCTTGATATTGACTTGCTTATTAATAGCCAGTTTATGCACAGATTAGAGTAGGGAGAACCTTGACAAGGCTTAAAAAGTATGGTATTAATTGGTTCAAAGTTTTTGCCATCTACCTTAGTAAATTTTGTCAGTATGGTTTTTAATATTCGTTTAAAATGTTCCAGTAATCCACCTGTTTGGGGATGGTACAATGTGGGTTTTAAATGATTGATCTTAAAGCACTGGCACAGCTGGGGCAATATTCTGGATGTAAATGGAACCCCTACACAGTGAGAATTTCTTTAGATATCCTTACTGTGGAAAACAAAAAGACTAGCTCCTTCTTTGTGGATATGGCATTAGCCTTACATAGGGAATAGCCTCACTGGAACGTAGGAGTGAAGCTAGGCAGGCATTCCCAAGAACCATAATATGCCTAACCATACACACGTTTATGCAGATGTACTTAAACGTTCTTGCCACCCTTCAGAAGCACTTAATAGTACTCACCTCCCAAATTCTTCAGGGTATTTACTCATATAGTCCAAAATAACAAAAATGTACTAAACCCATGTTCCAGCAAATGTCTATGGTAATACAGCTAAAGGGTATGTCTGTGATAGGCACTGTAATCAAAGGATTTTTGAAAGGTATGTGGGGGTCTGTTTTGTAGCATTCAGGAACAAATGTTCTTAAACTTCTCCATTATTTCTGGACAGTAAATCCATGCTAAGATCCATGCTGACCATGGGAACTACAGACCCGTAAGTTTCACTAGTCTCATATGCAAAGCCATGGAAAGAATTATCATGGAAATTATCAGTAATGACATGGGAAATCTTCAGACACTGGACCCAACCCAGTCTGGTTTCATGAAGGGCAGGTCATGCCTACTCAACTTGGTGGACTTCTTTGAGAAGGTCACCTGAGCAACGGATGAGGACAAAATGGTTCACACTGCCTGCCTTGACCTGGCCAAGGCATTTGACACAATACCCAACTCTGGCATTGTTGGCAAACTCAAGAGGTTAGGTACAAACCTTTATGTCACCCATTGGATAGACAGCTGGCTCACAGACAGGACAGAGGAAATTAGAATTGGGGCCTCCACCTCTACAAAGAGGCCAGTCACAAGTGGAGTCCCTCAGGAAATGGTCTTGGGACCAGTCATTTTTGGCATTTAATTCCCTGAAGTCAAGGCCAATGTCAGTGGCCTCTGGCTGGCTAAATTTGCAGATGATTGCAAATTAGGAGCTGTCATAGAATCTATAGAATTTCCCAGCAACACAAAGATTCTCCAGGAAGGGTTGACACAGACAAATAACTGGTGTCAGGGGCATGAACTAAAACTAACTGCCAAGAAATACATACTAGTATCCTTTGGGAAACCATCCATCCCTGGTAACTATCATACTGACAACACACCCCTAAGAACTGACCTAGTAGTCAAGACTTGGGGACACACACATAGACAGTAATCTAGTCTTTGACCATCACATGTCTACAGTAGTGAGGAAATCATTCTATGTTGTGCAGCTTATAAACAAAGGTCCAAGGAAGTCATTGTTTGACTGTATTTGGTATTAATCAGACCCATGACTGTGTACAATGCCTACTTTTGTATGTACCTAACTGGGCATATCCACAATAGGAACTTCCACAGAGATTCCTCAGAAAAAAGAATACAGGGCGTAAGTAACATATCCTATGCAGACTGCCTCAAGGCCCTATCCCTGTATTCTGTCTCCTACAGACTGTTGCTGGGAGATCTCTCCCTGGCATACAAGGCATTTTCAGGCCCATTTTGATGGACCTCCTGCATATCTGAAAAACAAACAGCACCAGAATTACCTGTTCTAAAGACTTAAACCCTGCCTGTAATATAAACAAGACCTGCTGGAGAGACAGGTATGTATCCAAGAGACTTCCCCATGTATGGAACAGGCTCCCCATCTATGTGAAGCAGAGTTCCTCCCTAACCCAATTCAAGTGTAATTTGGACAATTGGATGGGGAACAGGGAATTCATCCCTGGTTTGGCACCTATGTCTCTAATGGATACAGGCAGCCTATAAATGGTTCATCTTCCAAGCCCCTGCTTACACTTATCAAGGGTTTGAAAACTTGTCTGAGATTTGGGATGCATGGCTAGGCTTAAAAAGGCCCTTGTAGTCATTAGCCTAGTAAACATCTATGAATCTATGAATCTAAAAGATTTGTGCTCTAGGTTTAGTCATTCCTAGGTATCCTGCTAATATGTGAATGACTATGTGCTAACCTTGTCAATAAATTTCTGAAAAGGTTTGGGCATTAATAGTTGACATGCTTCTGTACTCCTCTTTCTTTACTCTGTACAATAAATAATTGTATAACTATAAGTGCAGACAGGAAGTGGGGACATTTTGCGCAACTTCTTCCCTTAGCTGTAGTTTCCCTTTCATTGCTCAGTGTTATCTTTCCAATGTTATTTTTTTTAAAAGATTGTCCTGAAAGTCAGCCAACTGTAAAGTTCCCTAAGTGTCAGTCTTTCATGATGTAAATGTCCTTCCTTTCCCTTCTTCAGTTTGTACTTTTTCCCTATTAATATATACGTGGTTGCTCTGGAGTCTTCCTTTATTTTTGCTTTACACTGATAGAAGTGGGTTTAGTGCCCTGACAAAGTATTGTTTCTTTCCTGTTTTACTTTGCTATTGAAGTATTTGTTAATGTTTCTCTTCCTCAACACTTGTATGCTTGTAATTCTTCATTGTTAAGAATTTCTGCTTAACTTGACAGAAAGTTTAGGATTCTGCTCAGGTTGTGTATTTTCCATATTTTCTAACTTAATTTCTTTGGAATATACTCTTTCAGAGAATGTTTCTTTCTATTCATGTCTGCTGTTTGCTAATACTTCCTGTTTTGCAACACTTTCAGGCTGAAGCATTTTGCTGCATAACTCCTTTCCTTATATTGGCTCTTTTCCTGTAGACTGCTTTGCCGTAAGCATTTTCTGATATATCTCTGAATTTGTGTAGATTTTTTCTTCCCTTTGTAACCTTAGCCAAATTTTAGTGCCTTTGGAGATATTTAGCAGTATTCATCACTTTGTTTGATTTATATAGTCTTATGGATGTACCCGGTGGTTGCTTCCTCCTGCACACAGTGTCCCTCTTTGGGCAGTTGTGTCCTGTAAAAAAGCTAAAAAAACCCCAAAAAAATGGCAAATGTCCAGAGATTTTAAAATACAAAATATTTCCTAAGTTTTCTTTAATAGGAGTACAAAACAGTTTGTGTATCTGAAACACCTAAATGTCATATAAAATAGCATAAACAACTCAAATGCTATAATACTGAGCTTTTATTTGGGTAAAAAGTGAAGTTCTATATTTTGCACTGGCCATGGGTATGTTTTGTCCTGCAAAATTTCACTTTTCTACATAAAATGTAACACTGTGGGCATTTGAAAAGGTGGCAACCCTACTGCCACATTTCTAGGCTACATAGAAGTGTATATGTAGGCTTTTTTTGTTAAACAAGAATCATCTTTATTAAATTATTACTTAAGACATAGGCAATCATACATTTATATAAATGAAAACAAACCATGACATAATTTTAGTTGCAAATATTATACTTCACTTTTTATCAATCTAGTCACTGTCAGTCAAACATTACACAGCTCATTAAAATCCTGCCTTCTTTTAAACCTCATTTCTCATCTAAATGTATTTGTTCCCAAAATTTAAATTTTTTCTATGTAATTTGCTCCTACCTTTTTCTAAAGATCCAATTTCCAGTTGATTTATCACTTTTACTATATTCACTACTAGTACATTTATTTTACAGTTTGATTTCCATTTCCTAGTAATTGCTGTTTTGGCAGGCACCACAATTAGACTCAGCAAGGCCTTACTATATTTAAGCAATAAATAGCTCAAACAAATATTTCCTTAGTCATACCAATTTGTTCATGCACAGTTTCTGATAGAGTAGTCTGCAGGGAATTTTAAAGTCTGCCAAATCATTACACTTCCAGAAAATATGTTCCCAATTACCTCTTTCTTTCCCATCACACCTCCAATGTTTGCTATCTACTAGAGAAAAAAATATTTGGAGTCTACTTGTGGTATAAAAATACTTGTGTAAACACTTCCAAGCAAAGATCTTAAATCCTCTTGACTTTGTTACATGTTTGGGAGAATACATATACCTCCCACATTGGTTCTTTGTAAATTGCTTATCCAGTCTCTCTTCCCAATCCTTTCTAACCTTCTCTGATTGATTCTTATAGTTATCATACAATATTTTATATGCTGTACTAATTATTCCTTTTTTAACAGCAGCTTCTGTTCTAGATTCCACTAAAAAAACTCTACCAGTGCTGTTTATTTTATTTATTTATTTATTTTACTTAGGATCCCCATTCCTTTCACTTTGCCTATACTCTTGATATCAATCCTTGATAGGGGAGGCAATCTCTAGCCTGCAGTCCAAATAAATTATTGGCGCTTTCCCATTCTGTTACCATTCCCTTTGTCATTATTTGCTCCCAATATCTTGGTTCTTTTGCCAGTTTTCTCCAATATATTCTAGCCCCTTCTTGCTTATTTTCTGTATACCTAGTTGCAGCCATCCCTATTGGCAGAATCTCCTTTCTCCATTCCCATGTTGGCTTAATTCTTAGAAAACTTTCTACTAATTTATGAATATAGTATTCTGTATGGTTGTTGTTATTCCCCTTAAGGATCTGCATCCAAAATCCCAGTCTCTCCTTGTTTCTTGAGCTTCCCCCCTGTTTCATCAACATCCCTTTCCACTTTGAATTATAGGTTTCTGCTTGTGCTATGTATGGGAGCCTTAACTGTATAGCTCTGAAATACCCATTCAAATTGGGTAATCCCAGACTGCCTTATTCTATTGGAAGAATCAGCTCATCCCACTTAACTCTTGCTGGCTTCCCCTCCCAGATAAAATCCTTTAGCTCTTTATTAATTACTATCCACAGCTTCTCCTCTGGTTGATAAAATATGCCTGATCTGTGTATAAAACTAAAGGGATTAAAACATTTCCACTGCTTGTATCTTGCTATCCATAGCCATAAAACAGAGCTTCCAGTTACACAGTTTTTGTATTATCTTTTAAGTCTCTTCCCACGTATTCTTAGCTGCCACACCAGAATCCTTTGTAATCCATACTCCTAAGTACTTCATTTTGTCATGTCCGCATAAATATAGATATTGCTGAACCAGTTTGTCTGTGTGGGTACATAATTTACATTACTTTTGTTTTAGCTTAATTATTTTTGTATCCCAGAAAGATTTGAAACTATCTCAGAACGTTCCACAACACTGAAATGTCCTTTTCTGGTTTTATCAGGTATTTTAAAATAATATCATGTGCGAATACAGCCAACTTTTCTTGACTACCATACCAATTATATTCTTGAATTTCTGAGTCTCTTATTTTCTTTGCAAATAATTCTAAATATGATGATGCAGCAGTTAGCATTGTCACCTGACAGCAAGAGGTTCTTTGGTTTGATTCTCGGCTGGGGTGCCTTCTGTGCAGAGTCTGCATGTCCTCCCTGCATACATGTGGGTTTCCTCCGGGTGCTCCAGTTTTCTTCCACATTACAAAGACATGCATCTGGAGTGTTTCTCCCCAGGCCTGCACTGAACATGAGCTCTGTCCAAGTCTGAATTTCCCAGTAAACAAATGTTAAATAAAACAATAAATAAATAATGCAAATAAAGGGGAAAGAGGACACTCCTGCCTGGTTCCTCTCAAACAGAAATTATCAGAGAGGAACCCACTCACTTTAATTATTGCCTCTGATTCGTCATATATCCTCTTAATCAACCTTATAATTTTATCAGGGAATACAAATGCTTTCATTGTCAGGCTCATAAATTCCCTCCCAGCTTACTCTGTCAAATGCTTTCTCTGCATCAAGACCCACCAACAACAGCGTTATTTTCTTACATTCTGCTTCCCTCTGGATCATGAAGGTTCTGTTAATGTCAAATGTTTGCCTCCACTCCACAAAACCACATTGATCCATATCTGTGAATTTTGTATCATATTTGTTGTTCTTTTAGCCATTATAAACATAGGAACTTTATTATCATGGTTTAGGATTGAAATGGGCATGTATGAAGCTGAATCTGATGGCTATTTGACCTCTTTAGGTATTGCAGCCACCACCACTTTCTTCCATTATGTTGGTGCTTCTCCTCTTCTTAAAATACTGTTAAACAAACCTTCCAGATCTTTATCAGTTCTTTCCCTCCTAGCTTCTAAACTTCTGCAGGAATACCATCTATTCCTGGGGACTTTCCTGTGGATTGGTTATACATCACCATTTTTATCTCATCTCTCCTAGCCTGTTTGTAATTGAGCTTCATCCACCTCTAACCTTGGCATATTTAATTCTTCCATAAACATTTCCATTTGTAGCTTTTCTTGATTTCCATACTTCTCTGCTTTATACAGACTTTCATAAAATGTTAGAAATACTTTTAGTGCCTCTACAGAATCTCTTGTCTTTCATAAAACTTTAGAAATACTTCTAGTGCCTCTACAGAATCTCTTGTTGTCTTCCTTGTTATAGGCTCCTTAAGTAGACAATAACCCTTTCTACTTTCTGTAGCCTGAGTTGTTGTGCTAAAGGTTTTTGTGCTCTGGATTTATTATCAAAAACACTTGCTTAACAGCAATCTTTCTAAACTCATGCATATTATCATGGTAATCCCTTATTTTCTGTTTAGTGTTCTGCAATTGATCCTCTTCTTGTTCAGTGAGATCCCATCTATTCTGCAATACTTTAAAATTTGTCAGTCCCTCTAAATAATTTTTGTTACTTCTTAACCATATCTTGCTTTCTTTCATTTCCACCCTGTATTTAAACCCCACTTTAATTTTATCCCACTCCCGAGCTATATTTTCAGAAGAAATTTCTATCTTCTATAATAATTCCCGAATATTTTCCACTATCCATTCCTTAAATTCCTCTCTTCAACAAATAGATGGGAAGGCTCCAGTGTCTTATTTTTATTTCATTACCCTGCATTTTTATTTTAGTTATTATTGGTGCATAATCTGAAATAGTTATTGGATGCCTATCAAAACTTTCAATTAAATGCACATGTTCCTGTGAAATATATGATGTTCATCGTGTTTTACTGTTGCAGTCATTACAATTGGGTTATCCTGCTGGCAGGCTGCTCCCTGACGTCAGTGCGCCAGGGGTATAAAAGATGCAGCCGACGCCATTTTCTTCAGTCTTTCTTGCCGCGCGGTGCCCGAAGCAAAAGCAGTTCGCAAGTGCCGGTCAGCCGACTCCTGAGATTTTCAAATTCGAATTTCAGATCCGAAGTCTTCATAAAAGCTAAGTACCCCACTGGGGAAACTTTTTTCTTGCTCCAGACTGATGTCAGAAAAAGTTAATAATTGTATTTCTTGTGGGAAGCAAATACCTCATAAGGATTTTCATTCTTACTGTATTCCTTGCCTAGGCCTTGACCACGATGTTGCTAATTGTCAGTTTTGTGCTAGATTTAACCAACGCACTATTAAGCGTCGGTACGATTTTGCATTTCATTACTTTGGCAGAAGATTCAATTATATAATGCCGTCGGAACAGCTGACTACCGGAGTTTATAAAAAGCGCAAAGAAAAAGAAAAGGACAGGCATCCGAGGTCCAAAACCGATGACGAGTCTTTGGTTAGGCCTGTCGCCAGTTTGTCGGTTCTCAGTGGGTGCTTTCACAGCCCCTGACACCTGCTACCTCAGAGCCACAGGCCGCTTCCGACTCCCACGTGGAGCTGACTAGGCCACTGGAAACTCAAGGTATTGGACACTCAGAAACTAATCTCTCAGATGGGTCCAGAGCCACTGAACAGGCATCGGCTTCTGAGGGTGTTTTCAGACCTACACAGTTATATGTAAAACCAACTTCAGCTTCAAAGGCAAAGACTAAAGCAGCGCTAAAGACAAAGAAACAAGTACAGCATTCTCCTGGACAGGGCTCCATGCCTAAAAAACAGATGCTTAAAATGGCTGAAGACCTAATTACTTTGATCAGGGGTTCCCATCCTCCTCCTGATAAGAGGCCTAGGCAAGAGATAGAATATGAATCTTCAGATCAGGTTTCCATTTTCTCTGATTCCTCTTCTGAACAGGAATATTCCCTTCCTCCCTATGAGGATTCTGATGCTGAAGAATCTATCCCTTCAGCCTCTCCTCCTGAGGATTATTCTTTTGGGGAGACCCTGCATACTATGAGGGAGCATTTCCACTGGGAGAGCCAAGATTACTCAGAATCCAAGAAAAGGCTCAGAGACTTCCTTTTATTACCTCAGCACAGGCCCCTTGCTATTCCTCCTGTTTTAGACATTGTAGATGGTATTTTCAGAGTCCGGTCTGTCTCCTGACTCTTTACCACCTGCTCCTGTTAAGCCGGACAGATACTACAGGGTTCCTGATTCACATAAATTCCTTTACAAAAACCCTGCTGCTGACCCAGAAACTATTTCTCAGGGTCCCAAGGGGGTCAAGGCTTCCACTGCAAAAAACCCTATCCCCTCTGATAGGGGTTCAAGGGCCCTGGACAGATGGGAGGAAAAGATTTACACTTCTGCTACCTTGGCTGTAAGACCTTTAAATTGTCAGTTTCATATGCTTAAATGTCAGCAATATCTTATGTCACTGCTTAAACAGAAAATGTTGGCAAATTCAGAATGTGCAGAAAACAAAGAAATGCAGGATTTATTGCATGCAGCTGAACAAGTGGGAAAGCATACTTTGCAATGTGGTTTTGATTCTCTAGAGGCCTCCTGCAGGGCCGCAGTTACAGGTTCTGTCATTAGGAGGCATGCTTGGTTAAAAGAACAGAATCTGCCCGATCATGTTAAAGCAAAACTATTAGATGCTCCATTACAACATGATACCTTGTTTGGTGTTAAAGCAGAAGAGGTGTTGAAGAAAATGGAGGACAAAGCTAAATCTATGCAAACAGTGAAGGATTTCTTACAGGTACAGCCTCCCAGATTTAGCAGGAACTGGCCTACAAAGAATTGGTCCTTTCCAGTGTCAGACAGGCCACAAAGAGGCAGATACAGATGCCCCAGAGGCAGATCACAGCCCCAAGGCTTATACAGGCCTAAACAATGGGGTGCCTCTACCTCCAAAAGTGGAGAGGAAAGATCACAGCCATACAGGAAACAGTCTCAATAACTTCCCCCTGCCAGCACCAAGCACTTATCTTCTGGCAGCTCCTTTGGGGAGAAAACTAGCTCTTTTTTCACAAAATTGGCACAAGATCACCCAGGACAAATGGGTCTTAAATATCGTATCTCAAGGCTGCAGGTTCCACTTTCACACCCTGCCAAGGCCAAACGGTATGCCAGACCTGCCACGCAATCAATGG
The DNA here is from genome assembly GCF_019279795.1 of Protopterus annectens. Taxonomy (NCBI): domain Eukaryota; kingdom Metazoa; phylum Chordata; order Ceratodontiformes; family Protopteridae; genus Protopterus; species Protopterus annectens. The sequence continues at coordinate 453,220,774 of NC_056737.1, read as the reverse complement.
GCAGAGGCACAAAAACAAGTTTTATCTCTCATGGACATGAGAGCCATTCAGCAAGTACCACAGCAAGAGCAGGGACAAGGATTTTACTCAAGGTTATTCTTGGTACTCAGAAAGGACAAAGCCTGGAGACCAATACTGGACCTGTCTATCCTAAACATATACCTGGATATTCCAAAATTCAAAATGTTAACTCTGCAGCAGCTTCTGCCCATGCTGGGCAAGAAAGCTTGGCTTGTGACTTTAGACCTAAAAGAGGCATACCTGCTTGTCCCAATCAGACAATCATGCAGAAGATACCTCAGATTTATAGCTGGCTCAATGCACTAGTACAGACAAAGAGGAATACAAATATATCCTTACTTGGACGACTGCCTTATTCAAGCATAGAACAAGGACATCCTACTACAGCATCTGGCGTTTGTAAAAAGATTACTAACAGGTCTAGAGTACACAGTAAATGAAAAGAAATCAAAACTCGTACCCTCTCAAGAGATAATATTTCTTGGTGCAAGCTTAAATACAACTGCCCAGACGGCTTATCTCACGCCAGACAAACACAGACAACTGACTACTTATTTCAAAATGTTGGCAACAAAAACCCAGTTATCTGCAAGAAAAATTCTGCAGGCTTTGGGCTTCATGGCATCCTGCATACTACTAATTCCATATGCAAGACTGCATATGAGGAAACTTCAATGGTATCTAAAAAGTGTTTGGACTCAACATTGCCACAGCCTGGAAACAATAATTACCCTCATTCCCTGCCTGCAACAGGAGTTTTGATGGTGGGCAAAAGCCTGTCACTTCAACACAGGACAGCCATTCACCTTACCCACAGCCAGGCAGACATTGACAACAGATGCATCAGATTATGCCTGGGGGGCCCATATGGCAGGAAAATGTATTCAGGGCACATGGTCCACAAGTCAAATGCATCTACATATCAATCAAAAAGAGATGCTAGCTGTTCAGAATGCCCTGACAGCCTTCAAGGATATACTTCATCCAGGGTAACTACTGATAAAGATGGACAATACTACAGTCATGTGGTACATAAACAAGCAGGGGGGCTTGCATTCCTACCCCCTCTGCAGACTAGCCATGAACTTGTGGGACACAGCACTGACTTACCAAGTACATCTGCAAGCACAATTCCTGCCAGGAAGGATAAATACTCAGACGAACTAAGCAGAAACATAATGGATCCCCATGAGTGGAAATTGGATCCACAAGTCTTCAGTATGATAACAAGGAACAGGGGGTGCCCGGACATAGACCTATTTGCCTCCCCTCACAACTGCATACTACAGAGATTCTGCACAAGGACTTATCCCAAGCAAGCATGGAAAGTGGATGTTCTATCTTTCAGCTGGAAAAACCTAACAGTATATGCCTTTCCTCCTCTGCCTCTCCTCCCCAAGGTACTCCTCAAGGTCAGACAAGAGAAGCCAAAAATGATACTGATTGCCCCAGACTGGCCCCACCAGCACTGGTACCAAAATCCTAAAGAGCTTGTCTCAATGCCCAGCTTGGGCATTACCTCAAATTCCTCACTTATTGACCCAACAAGACAGTATGATACTGCACAGCCAACTCAGGACCTTAAACCTGGCAGCATGGCGAATAATGTAGTCAGTCAAGACACACCTCTCTCTAAAGCAGTGATGGATGTTATTTTGGAGGCCCGGAGGCCTAGCACCAGAAAATCTTATGCAGAAAAATGGAAGAGATTCTGTGCTTGGAACCAGGCACAAGGTATTGATACGACTGTTCCAGATATTCCTCAGATTTTGCAATACTGATGAGATGCTGGATAAAGGCCTTTCCTTTTCATCAATTAAAATTCATGCCTCTGCCATTTCAGCTCATTACAATACAGAATCACCTATTTTTTCTCATCCATTACTAAGGCAGTACCTTAGAGGGGCCAAAAACACAAGTCCTCCAAGGAGAGCACCAGTACCTGCATGGGACCTCAACTATGTCTTGGAAAAACTCACACTGCCTCCGTTTGAGCCAGCCTCTGCAGCTGATATAAAATTCTTATCCTGAAAAACAGCTCTGCTTCTAGCAATTACCTCTGCTAGACGAGTCTGAGAGTTACAGGCACTCATGGCTGTGGCACCTTTTATCATTTTCCATCCTGACTGGGTTTCTCTAAGGACAAACCCTACATTTATGCCTAAAGTAGTTTCCAGTGTGGCCCTTAACCAAACAATTAATTTGCCTACTTTTTGTCCAAACCCACAGAATAAGGGTGAGAGACTTCTGCATTCTTTGGACATTCACAGCGCTATGCTTCTACTTGGACAGAACCAAAGTTTTCAGAAAGACGGAACAACTTCTAGTAGCATATGCTGCAGGATCACAAGGAAAGCCTATCTCAAAACAGACTATTTCAAAGTGGATAGGCCACTGCATTTGTTTCTGCTATTCACAACATGGCAAATCAGTGCCTAAGGGCATTAGGCCACATTCAACCAGAGCAGCAGCCACTTCAGCAGCCTTCCTCAGAGGAGTACCTACCAAAGACATTGTAGAGGCTGCAACTTGGAGTTCAGTGCATACTTTTACAAAGCACTATCACTTACCTCTCTACTCCAGGTCCAGGGCAGGCTTTGCCATTGCAGTTCTGCAGGGCCTGATAGCCTCTCTTAATCCTATTTAGCACCAGCCTCCCAACCTTAGCTTTGGGATTCAACCCAATTGTAATGACTGCAACAGTGAAACACGATGAACATAGTACAGTTGTGTACCTACCATAAATGTAGATGTTCAAGTGTATTCACTGTTGCAGTCCAGGTTACCCTCCCACCATCCCCCTTTTTACCTTGCTGGGACTTATCTGTACTTCTCTATTCTATACTACCTATGTGGTGTATTTGCTTGTAGATGAAGGAAAAGTTGATTTTTGTATATGCATGCTTATTAGCATAATTTAGCCTACCATTTTTGGGGCACCTGACATCTGGGGCAAGAAAAACTGAATAAAATGGCGTCAGCTGCATCTTTTATACCCCTGGCGCACTGATGTCAGGGAGGAGGCGACAGCAATTGACGCCGGACCTAGACTTTGGAACTCGGGCTGACTGCGGGTAGCCTGCCAGCAGGATAACCCAATTGTAATGACTGCAACAGTGAATACACTTGAACATCTACATTTATGGTCGGTACACAACTGAACTTTCTGTCTAGACCAGTTTTTGTATCTCGGGGAATAATATGTAAATTCACTCTGAATTCTTACTACTGAATTCACATCTTCCATGCCAAATATTTTCATAAATATCTTCAAAAATCTACCCTCCTTTGTTATATTTTCCACTCTGCCCCCAAGATACATCTTCACTACTGCAAATCAAATTTCAGTCCCCACCTATAAATATTCCCTGCTGAAACCTGATAACTTCTCCCAGAATTTTCTTAAGCTCCATTGTAACAGTTGCAGGTGGAATATAAATACATGCGAGTGTAATCATCCTCCCTTACCAGTAGACCCTTAGTACTACAAATCTACCATTATTATCTTTTTTATCCTCTTCTATCACTATTCGAGCACCTCTTGCAATTAATATAAGTACTTCTCTTTTTCTTTGTCCCGGGTATTCCAGTGAATAACAGTTCTGAAAACCTTTCTTTACCAAATTCACATGTTCACTTCTCTCCAAATGTGTTTCCTATAGCATAGCTATTTGCACTCTACATTTTAATGTAATTCACTGCTCTTTCATTTTTGTATATATGTGTGAGACCTTTTGTGTTACATGTATACACTGTTTGGTAGGCTGATCTTTTATACAGTTGTTTCTTGTCATACCCATTTGAGCCTATGTCAAATCTTACAAAACTTCTTGTTTTATTGAAAGCCCTCAAACAAACAAAAAACAAACTCCCAATACACCCCTAAAACTAATTAACTTAATATTAACACACATAACTATGCATGTCTTCAAATATTGAAGTTTTACCCTCTTAATAGGAACAGTTGTCCCAGACTGACAGCCAAATTCACAGACTTGGGTTAACTTAAAAGGAAAGTTATACATGCTAAGATGAATGATACAGCCCATGCTTCTACTAAGTGATGTTTAGTTTTGTCTTATCTTTCTTACTGTCCTAGATTGGGAAAACACTTGAATGCTTTCAGAAAACATTATCTCCTAGCCATTGAAAGAAATAAGTATTCTGTTTTTATTGCACTTCATCAGATTGTCTCTATGGAGACATGAGAACCAGATAAAGAGTTGATTCTACAAGCACTCATTTATTTGCTAGACAATGTTCTTTTTTATTTATTTGTTTTCTCTTAAAACGTGTTACTAGATCAAGCCAAGAGCCTTAATACAGTTATTCCCCTATGCAAGAGAGAAAAAAGCACATCCGTTTTTCTTGTATCCTGCTATTTTGACCAGAGTTTTCTTTTTTTGTTTTTTACATTGCAGTACCTACATTTCTTAAAACTGAGCAAGGAAAGTAAAGATGAAGGAAAAAACAGGGACACCTTTTTATATTAGTATCCCTATTACACTTGGAAAATAACTGAGAAAACTTTATAGCATGCAGATTATATCATGCATTATAAAAACACCACTGTTAAGAACAAAATTTTGTTTTACTTACAGTTAATTCTTTCCTTCCTCTTCCCCCATCCTAAATGTTCTTCCAAACATTAATGGCATGAAGTAGGGCATATGCTTTAGTGTCCCCTACAAGTTTAACAAAGTAAAAAAAAGTCAAATATTTCAGGTTTTCTTGTTCTGTCATGTTTCACAAATAGTTAATGCTTTGTGATCCCACGTTTATTTGTCAATTTCCGAGTGGCTAGTTTTATTCCTGTTGATCTCCATCTCCCAAGTCCAGTCTCTGCTTCATTTCCAAGATACTCTTGGTTCTTCTAGTCAGCTCTTGTGCTTTGCCAGAAGAACAAAAAGCCTAATCTCCTTCTGTTTCATAACTCACTTGTTAAACAAACTTTTTTATTTCTCCTTAGCATTTTTTGCATAAAAAAATTATTTTGTCCCTCCAGGTATGAATATTCTGATAATAGCTGGGTAAAGCAGCTTGAATCTCATGCCTGCTTATCGACATTTCCTGATTAGTGGACTAAATTGACCCCTCTTCTGCCTAGTGTACGGTAAGTAATTATTCTCTATAAACACTCTACTCTCTACTGCCTCCCATTTTTAGTACTTTGTCCTTCAACCAGAGTTTTGTCAGAATCAACTCCTTCTGCTGGTTGGATTTTATGTTTACTATTAAAGGTCTAGGTTGCTTTCTTATGGCAAGGTTTGGAGCATACACGTGATGTGTGCTTTCAATTAACAACTTCTGCTGTGGAATCCAGTTGCTTATTTGTGTTTTTATAAAATTAATACAGTCTTTTCCTTCCAGCTTCTCTGGTACAGCAGAAAATCACAGGTTTTCCCTACATGCTCTGTCCTCTAATTCTATTATTTTTTTTAAACATTTCTTCTTGTGCAGTCTCATATTCAGCCAGCCTTTTCTTTATTTCGACCTCTCATTTTTGCAATTTTATCATCTCATCGGAATACCTTTTTAAAGCTTCCTCAATTTTTATCAGCCTTTAGTTATTTGAGTTGATGCACTCTTCAGTGTTTCATTTATTTTAATCAGCTCTGAGTACATTTGACTTATTTTTTTCTCTAGGTTACTGGAAGTCATATCATGCACTAAAGGTGGAGCTTGTACTGCTCTTTGTTTAACAGCTGCAGAATTCTTCCCAGTCAGTGTTGTTTTCCTCACCTTTTGTGACTAATTTTCTTCTCTGAATTTCTTTTTTTTTTTTTTTGCTGGCTTCCAGGCAGTGTACTTACTAGCCAGTTTCCGAAATTTACCCCAAAATATGAGTTTACTGTCTCTCTCTTCTGAGTTTCTGTTTTCACAGTGGGAGAGCTGAAATTAAGCTCTTACTCAGTGTGCAGCCATCTTGGAAGTGTAGTGTATCTAAGGGCTTATTCATTTACTGGTCTACTCATACATTGGTAAGGAAGTCTGTAAAAAGAATACCTTCCTTCTGCTGTCTCCATAAATATTTAAGTTGGGTAAATTCATTCCCTATTATCATGTTATAGATTTATAAGTTCATAGGAAAGGACAATGAAATCCCTAGATCAAGACACAATCCCTTTGTTTAAAAATTGTGCAATATAGAAGGACTTTCTTACAACAATGGATATATGTTGGTCAATAGTTAGGTCACTGTCCACATAAATGATCTAATCTGGAACAACTTGGTCAGTTCTTAGGGCATATTGTCTGTGTAGTAGCTCCCTGGGTAGAGGACTTCCCAAAGGATACAATAATGCATTTTGTGGCATTTAGTTTCATTCCATGGTTTTAACACCAGTTATTTATTTCAGATAAATCTTCCTGCAGGGTGGCTAAGTCATTTGAGGATTCAGTGATTTCTCCTAGCTTGCAGTCATCTGCAAACCTAGGCAGCCAGAGCAGTTTGTTGTTCAGTTCTACTTCAGAAAAGTAGATGCCAAACAAGAGAGTTTGCAGCACATAACTCTGGATGACTCCACTGGTGACTGGTCTTTTACCCTGTTTTGATTTCCTGCAGCCTATGAGCCAGCTGGCAATCTAGCAGGTGACACAGGAGTTTATTCCCAGTTTATTTAGCTTTTCTACTATGCCAGAGAGGGAACTGTGTCACAAATTTGGCAAGGTTGAGGTTTGCGGTGTATACCATTTTACCTTTATCCATTGCTTTGGATACTTTTTCAAAAAAAAAAAATCTATCAGGTTGAGTAAGCATGACCTGCCCTTGATGAATCTAAACTGAGACTGGTCCAGTGTCTGGAGATTCCCTATATCCTGACTGATTTAGTTCAATTTCTTTGCATATATGGCACTGGACAGACTTACGGGTCTGTAATTGCCTCTGTCTGTGGAAGGTCCTCCCTTATGCAGGGGAATGACTATAGCTGTTTTAATTCTCTTAGTATGCATCCTAAATGGATGCTGAGGTTGAATAGTTATTGGGTGTGGGGCTAAATTGTGCTTCATGCTATTTAATATATATCCAGGATATTGTCAGGATCTATCAGTACAGTAGTTTTAGCTTCTGATAGCCCTTTAAGGATTTGGTCTCAAGTGGTAGCTGGAGGTGAGCCAGTTTCAGGTATATCTTGAGGGACAGACATATTCTGACATATTTATATATTGCCAGCTTATTGTATTTTTCACATATCTTGTGTATCTCTGTATCTGGTTTCTGTGTGTATAACATGGAATCATCCATAAAAAACAATGTCTTCTCATTTAAATCCAACCATTTATAGCCTTTTTAAGTCAAAACTTTATTTACTCAGCTAAGTGCTCCATAATACAATGCAAACAAAAGTGAGGATAGGTGTCATCCCTGCCTAGTCCATCTTGATAATCCACCCCTCCAGAAGAAACTTCTGTCATATTTAATTCTGGCATAAGTCCCTTTGTAGAGTGTTAAGATTAACCGTTTCCAGCTTAAATTCGAGTGTCCCAGTTCACTCTATCAAGTGACTTCTCATTGTCTAACTGAACAAGTATTAGTGGTTTCTTAGTATGTGCATCTCTTTGCAATCAAAAGTCTGTTTTCCTTCTGTAAACTAGCACTGATTAATACTTATTATTCATATTATCATAAAGACCTTGTAGTCATGATTAAGAACAGATGTCGGCCTATACAACTTTGGTCTTCACTTCCACTCGGTCACCATCTTCCTTCTCATTGCAGAGCCTGTGGTTACTACATTTGACCCTGATACTGCAGGAGCTCTGCACAAGGCCCAATTCCCAAAACCTTTACTGAGAATTTGGTCATAGTGCAATGTATGCAAATTTAGCATGAAGAGCCTTGCTGTGTATTAACTTTAACTAGTCAAATACTTGCTGATGTGAGCTAGAAAGGGCTGTGACATTCCCACAAAGGAGTAGTCCTTCCATTCTTAAGAACCACTTATTAAACTGGCCACTGTCCTTTCTCTTAACTCCCAACACTGGTTATCTAACTTTTGCCGTCATTAATATTAGAAGCAAAATAAATAAAACGGCTGAACTACATGCCTGGATTACCCAACGCAAGCCTAATATTCTCGCTGTAACTGAAACTTGGCTTAAACCCAGCAAAAATGACTCCAAAATTACACCCTCCCTGGTTATAATAGCATTTATAATGACCTTATAAAGAGGAAAGACGGTGGTATTCCTTTAATACTTCCCAACAACTACCACATTTCTCCTTACAGCGAACCAATACCAAAACTCAATTCAGTTGAGCTTCTTATTATTTTCCTGAAAATAAACAGAAATGAACAAATGTGTATTACTGACTTCTACAACCCTCCTGGTTACAGTATAGCTACATTAGAAGATTTCCTACAGTGGCTAGCCATAACAATTCCACGAGGAAAAAATACTTCTGTGTGATGTCAGTATCAGTTGGTTTGAAATAACGTCTAACTCCCCTCCATTCAGCATGAACTTATACAGTTTCACACAACTAATTAATATCCCCACACATTATATAGCAAAACATTAAATTCCTTATTAGACTGGATCCTAGTATCAGACCCAAGTAAATTCACCACCAAAGGTACAATGTCACACTCTGTCAGTGACCATCTCCCAATATACATACAACCAGATATCTCACACATCCACTTCAACAGAATGTTTATAAAACAGAATGCAAACTGCCCAAGTTTAACTTACAAATATTCATTATTACATCTGTTAACTGGAACATCCTAAAAATCTTCCACATGTATGATGATGTAAATTAATTCAATACAACTTTCCTAAATATCCTTGTACCACCAAGAAAGAAGAGACTAAAAACAAATAATGCAATTTGGCTATCCAAAAAAAGAGTAGAATGCTAATACAGGATAGAGAAAAATCATGGAAGGAATGAAAAAAAAAGCACCACAATATATAGAAAACTTCATAATGCTCTGCAGCTGTACTAAAAACCAAATAAATGAAGACAAAAACTATATTGTAACAAGATTCCGAACAATAGTAAGCACAGCCTTAAAACGTCTGCTCAATGAATGAAGAAATCCTACATCCCGGACAAAAATTAAACTCTAAGCCTTTCCCCAGTAACTCACCACTCAGAACTGCAATACAATTCAGCTCTTATTTCATAGATACTATAGCATCCCTTAACAAGGATCCTCCAACATTCCAGCCTTGCACAACAGCCACATACCACCACATCCACTTTCACCCTCAAACCCATGCCCACATTCTATATACAGCTACTCTTAAACAGAAACCATGCTTTACTTTAGTTGATGACCTTCCATGCGAGTACCTTAAAATCACAGTCAATAGCATTGCCTATTCTGTCTCAGTCCTTATAAACTGGTCAGGCCAGGAATCCCACATTCCCTTTCTCTGGAAGAAAATTTCACATTATCCCTGTACACAAAGGAGGAAATGTATGTAGATTCATTGATTCATTGTAGATTCATTGATTAGTACTAGGCTAGGTGTCCTTGGGGGCCATTTTAAACCTAGCCAATTACCCCATGTGAGAATCAAACCCTGCACCTTGTGTTTCTAAGGTAAGCACCTTAACCATTACACCAACCTCCCACCCCTTTTTTAACAGACATTTCTAGCTTTTCACCTAGTGCAGTCTTACCCCCCTTCAAAATACTTGAAAAATGGATGCAAAATCAATCGGTTGGCTACCTCCTGCAGGAAGAACTTCTATCCCTCACACAAAATGGCTTCCATCCTTCCCATAGTACTAACACTGTGCTTCTAACCTATACAGATACTGTCATTAAAGCTGTAAATAACAGCAAACTAGTCTTCTCATATCTAGACTTGTCTAAAGCCTTCAATAGCCTGTCACAGCAAACATTTACTTCTAATATTCTCAATAGGTCTATCTCAGCATACCCTTCTATGGTTCAAAAGCTACCTGTCCAGTAGGTATCAGTCAGTAAATGGCATTCCACCCTTTCTCCATAACTGCCAGTCACCACCATTGTACCACAAGGCTATATGATTGGTCCTCACTTTAAAATTCTCATCAACACCCTGCACACATCCACACAACAGGCTTCCCTAACACAGTATGTAGATGACTTCCCATGTGTCAGCTACTGATACACTGCACATGTATATGACATGTACATTCCCACACTTGTACCATACATCAGTTAAGTGCAGGACAGGAGAGAGAGAGACAAAGTGTTAGCTTCTTGCAGGAGTGAAGAGACACAATATGCTCACTTCTTTCAAGAGAGGAGATAAACAAGATGCTGGCTCATTGCAGGAAAGAAAGTCAAGATGGTTGCTTTAAGAAAGCATCTCTATCATGCATTCTTGCCTTCCCCTTCTTATTCTTTTGGTATTATTAGTTTTTGGTATTGACAGATCAAGATACATGGGCATACATACAGTGAAGACTTTTCAAAGCAAGCAGATTGTCTGTTGTAGTGTGTGTGTGTGTGTGTGTGTGTGTGTGTGTGTGCGTGCGTGTGTGTGTGTGTGTGTGTGTGTGTGTGTGTGTGTGTGTGTGTGTGTGTGTGTGTGTGTGTGTGTGTGTGTGTGTGTGTGTGTGTGTGTAGCTGTAATGACCAGACTTGCTCCAGTTGGTAATGTTTTTATTCTGGCTGCTGAAGTCTTGTTCAGTGGCTGGACTTCTTTCTGTGAGAAATGCATACCCTTATTAATCAGCATGCATGTTTTTACAAACAAATAACCTATTCTAGTATAATTACATATGCCCATTTTCTTGGAGTCTGTAAGCAGAATCCTTCCTTTTGTAAACGTTCCAGGATATGTTGATACTGAATTCTCTTTCTGACTCTCAGCCGTTTGCACATATGTCAGCCAACCTAATTTAACAAAGATAATTCACAGCTGTACTTCATTGTAAATGTAACCAGTCACCTCTCAAAATTAATTCTGCTTTTTTATTTCTAATAATCATTTTGCACCTGAAGGAACTAATTTTACAGAGCATGAAGGGTGTTGCAGCAACATGGAAAACAATCTTTCTAGCAAATTATCAGGTTAAAGTCAATAACTTGGGCCAACTCCGAAATGTTTTCATTGAGAATTTTGTCATTGTGCAATAGCTTGTGGTCACTACATCTTACCCTGATACTGCAGGACCTCTACCACAAGGCCCAACTCCTGTATGTTTTGACTGAGAATTTTACCACTGTACAATAGCCTGTGGTCATTAGATCTGACCTCAGTACTGCCGAAGCTCTGCCAAAAGGGCTAAGAAAGAATAAGAAGTTCAAATGTATAAAATATGAAATGGGATGAAGTAACATCCACAGAAATTAAAACAAAATTAAGAAAATCTCCTAATTGGAAAACCCCAGGCCCAGATGAGGTACCTAACCTCTGGCTAAAAATATCAACACCTTTACATGAAGATTTAGCCGTGAGTAAGAATTATTTAAATGCACACCCTGACCAGATGCCACCCTGGTTAACAACAGGAAAAAACAATACGGTAAGAGTGAACCTGCAAGATAACTTAAAATTTTTGACCAAAAACTTGCCTTCTGACAATGTATAAACTATCCACTTATCCACTAGAATTGATGCCAACGCACTTTATAGTCAGTTAGAAGAAAACACAGTCATGGCAACAGAACAAAAAGGGTAACAATAGAAAGTCATATGGAACAAAGGGTCATTTGTTATTAAAGTTACACTGGAGAATTGTAAAAAGGGGAAGAATCTAAGTATGGCATGGTAGGACTAGAAAAAAGCATTTGACAGCATCTCACATTCATGGATAAAATATTGCTTACAAATGTATATAATGCACCCTACATTGATCAATTACTTTACAGCGACCATGAAACAGTGGCAAACCACTTTGCAACTAAGTCATGATAAAGGACAAATTATTATCCCAGGGATAAAAAATCAAAGGGGATATTCTCTGTTGTCTGTTTGTCACCGCTGCTCTTTTGTCTTGCCTTACTTAATCCATTAAACTGTCTACTTAACAGATTAGGTTATGGCTACATTTTGGCTCACAGAAAACATCAACCTTTAAAGTAGGAAAGCTGCAGCACCAAGAAAATATAAGTCTGGGACAGAAATGTGATATAAAAGAACTTGAGCAAAAGGAAATGTATAAATATTTGAAAACTGATAAAGGATAAACAATAAAACATGAACAAATGTGAATAAAACTTAGTAAGAAATATTTTAGAACACTAAAATAATACTGGAAACAGACCTGACATCTAGGAACAAAGTCCAAGCTATAAACCTATTTGCTCATCCTGTTCTAACTTACAGTTTTGAGGTGAGTGGCCCCAAAAGGTATTGGGTCAGTTGGACAGAAAAACAAGAAAAATGCTTCATGCTTATCAAATGATTTATAAAAATGAACGTATACCAAGATTATATATATTTGCCATTCTAAAGGCAGTATGGGCTTCCTTGAAACTGATTACATGTATAGACTGCATACTTATCTGCAGACCTCACAAGACCCAAACATAGTGAAAGTTTTAAAACATGAGTCAAAGACGACTTTCCTGCTTAGTTTAGCAGAAGCATATTGCTGTCAAATGGGAATGGAAATCAAACCAGAAGTAGATAAAAATCAAACAGCAAATGAATGTGCCAGAAAACAAAAGAAAGAATATAAGATGAAAGATCAGATGAGAAGGCAAGAAATGAGGAAAATACATAAACATAGTTGCAAGTATATAAAACTCATGTCGGTCAGGATGTAATGCAGCAATGGTTACGGAGTGGTGAATGTTAAACCAAAAGACAAAAGTTAATATCAACAGCCTAGTATAGTGGAATATGTACACATTGGTTTACAAAGTCCATTGAACATGTCTGGGAATCACACACATGCAGGTTTTGTAAAACATAATTAGAAACAGTTACACATCTTGTTGCTGGGTGTGATACACTGTAAAAATTCAACGAACAACGAATATGAGTACAGAAAACAGGCAAAATCCATTTTATTAACAAAATGGTGAGCGCTTTCGTCTTATACAATTCCAAAACTTCATCAGACAGAGCCATTAGTAACTGCCCCGTTTAAATAACATCATCAAACACATGATCAATGACATCAGCTTCATAAATATTCATAAATAGTAATAAATATTCATGAATTACATCTACATGAACCACCCCCTCCAAAGTGCTTAAAGAATGAAATAAATCATAATTTAAAACACACAACGATTTAATATAGAACCTTTGAAAACATAACACTTTCCATAAAACCTTTTGTGAAAAATAAGATTCAAACTTGTACTTATATACATTTTAAATACATTAATCTTGTATAATAAAAATGTATATCTTTGAATGTAGGCATATACAAGCACTGCTTACCTAGCTTGACATAAAACCAACAAACCCAATCCATACTTATGTATTTAATAAATACTAACAAAACTCATATCAAATTTAACAACCGTTTTACAATATAAAGAACAGCATGCGCACAGCAAAGTAATGGGAATGAGAAAATGGGGGGATGCAGGATTTGTAAACTAATTTTAATTTGTCAGAATTTTAATATTCAGGATATCAAATATAATTTGAAAGGTACATATAATTGTAATTCAAAAGGGGTAGTATACCTTGCTTTATGTCAGTTATGCATGTCATATGTTGGTAAAACTGAAAGGTGTGTTAGGGATAGCATTTGTGAACATGAATATGCTATCAGGAAGCAGAAAACCACTAGTGCACTGGACAAGCATGCTATGTCCTATGAGGGCCATGACCTTAAGTATTTAATAATTGAGCAGGTTGCTGTAAGCTCAAGAGGTGGCCCATGGACGTTACAGTTAGAAAAAAGAGAATTAATATGGCAAATATTACTGAATGGTTATTCCTGGCCAGGTTTAAATGAGCTATAAGAGATCTGGGAATACAGGCTGACAGCAACCTCTCTTTTGATTACCACATTGCCACTGTGGTCAGAAAGTCCTTCTATGTGGCACATCTCATTACTAAGGGTTTTGCATCCAGGAAGAAAGAGGTCATTGTCTCCCTCTACTCTTCCCTCATTAGGCCAATCATCGAGTTCAATGCCCCATCTGGCATGCACCTCACTAGACACCTGCAACAACTGAAGAGGCCACAAAAGTACCTCACAAAGAGGATCCTAGGCCTTAAACAGTTGTCCTATATGGACAGAATCAAAAAACTCCAACTATTCTCTGTCTCATATCGCCTACTTAGAGGCGATCTCTGCTTGACTTACAAAGCCATGTCTGACCCAGCTCTGTTAGAAATGCTACATCTAAAGAAATCCCAATCCCTCCACACCACACACATTACCAAAATTAACAGAACATGCTGGAGAGACATGTTCATAACCCAGAGACTACCCATGCTATGGAACAGACTTCCCATACATGTCAAGCAGAGCACCTCAATGACCCTCTTCAAGAGAAATCTTGATGAGTGGATGGGAAACAGAAGATTCACCCCAGGGATAACTCCAGTGGCTCTACTCGACAGAGACATTGGGAACTAAGGTCAGGTGGCACTATGCCAGGGTAATCCTATGGCTAGGCTTGTAAAGGCCCCAGGGCCATTAGCCTAGTACATACCTATGAACCAATGAACCTGCAGTTCAGTAAATTGTCTTCTTAAATTAAATGCTTTAAAAAGGCAGTTCTCTAGAAATCCTGAGTAGCTCAGTTGGTAGAGCATTAGACTTTCAATTTGAGGGTTCAGTGTTCAACTCCCTGTTTGGGCACCCTATGTATAATAGGAATAATATTTGAATATTTTTAGGCTGTTTTATATGCTTCCAGTAAGACATTCTCCACAAAATTATTTATTAAATCAATGATTTTTAAGAAATGTATTTTTTAGTTTTCATTTATTTTGGTATGAGTTTTGTTAGTATATAATAAATACATAATTGTGGATTGGATTTGATGGTTATTTATCGAACTGGGTAAGCAGTGCTTGTATATGCCTGTATTCAAAGATATACGTTTTTATTATACAAGATTAATGTATTTAAAATTTATATAACCACAAGTTTGAATCTTATTTTTCACAAAAGGTTTTAGGAAAAGTGTTATGTTTTTAAAGGTTCTGTATTAAATTATGTGTTTTAAATTATGGTTTATTACTGTCTTTAAGCACTTTGGAGGGGGTGGTCCATTTATGATGCAATACATGAATATTTATTAATATCTATGAATATTTATGAGGCTGATGTCATTGATCATGTGTTTCATGATGTTAATTAAACAGGGCAGTTACTAATGGCACTGTCTGATAAAGTTTTGGAATTGTATAAGAAGAAAGCTCTCGCCGTTTTGTTAATAACACTTATTTTGCCTGTTTTCTCTGCTCATATTTGTTGTTTGTTGGATTTTTACAGTGTTTGTGAGTTTCCTCTTGTGGATGTGGTACGCTAATGGCAGATGGCCTGTATACTGAAAGTTATAATAATGTGGCAAGACTGTTGCATTGGGGATTGTGCAAATATTACAATACTGAAGTAGATGAAAAGTACTGGAAACACATTTGCCACAAAGCATTATAGAAACTGATGAAGTTCATATCACATGGGATCACCCATTACCAACAGTTCAAAAAACAGATGGAAGAAAACCAGACAAAGTAGTCCATGAAAAGAAGACAAAAGAAGTATTGATCACTGAAATTGCTACACCCAGTGATTACAGTGTCTTGCATATATAGAGACACAAAGTCATAAAATACCAGGCAGAAACAGGGGCAATGTGGAAAAAGGATACCCAAACAGTTCCAGTAGTAGCAGGAGCAATGTGTCTCATAAAAAAGAATTTACAGTCATATTTAGATATGTTACCTATACGTGCAACTCTGTATGAATTGCAGAAGGCGTCATTACTGGGCACATTACGGGTGTTGCAAAGAGCACTTTTTGCTAACATCAAAAATTGAATCAATACTAATTTCATGAACTTTAATCATAGTTTGACTTAGGAATGGATTCCATTCCTGTCATGGTATTAGAAACCCAAAAGACTTGGAAAAATTAAAACATGAAATGCCAACTACCAAATGTTTTCACTGAGAATTTTGCCTTTGTACAATAGCCCGTGGTCACTACATCTGATCTCTTTACTGTGGGAACTATGCTACAACAGCCAACTCCCAAACATTTTCACTAAGAGTTTTGTCATTATGCAATAGCCTGTGGTCACCACATCCGGCCCCAGTACTGCAGGAGCTCTGCCAGAAGGGCCAACTTTCAAATATTTTCAATGAACATTTTAGCATTGTACTGTAGGGCATTACATTTGATCCCAATACTGCAGGAGGTATGCTACAAGAGCCATCTCCCAAACGTTTTCACTGAGTATTTTGTCA
Source organism: Protopterus annectens (assembly GCF_019279795.1). Classification (NCBI taxonomy): domain Eukaryota; kingdom Metazoa; phylum Chordata; order Ceratodontiformes; family Protopteridae; genus Protopterus; species Protopterus annectens. The sequence goes on along the minus strand of NC_056737.1, from coordinate 453,204,409 downwards.
TTGTACAATATAAGCAAATTTAACTTGAAGAATCTTGCTGTGTATTAACTTCAGCTAGTCAAATACATGCCAGCCTGTGCTGGAAACTGCCCCCCTTCCAAAAAAGAGTAGTCCTTGCACTCTAAGGACCTTTTTCTAAGTTTGTAACTGTCCTTACTCTTGACCAGTAGCTTACACTGTATATGACAGTTACTTTGTCTCCCTAGTTACCAGATTTTTGCTTTCTGGAATTCAAAGAAAACCTGTTCAACTTTGTACTGCTCTGTTAATGGGTTTGTACTGGCTAATATAAAATAATTACTCTCTGTTATAATCTGACCTCTCACTGTAACTGAAGCTTGGCTTTAACCCAGCATAAATGACTCCAAAATTAGGGTTCCCATCAGCATCTCGAACGCTGACAATATTGAATCTGATATTGTCGTGTCGAGAATGCCAAAAGTGCAGAATGTCGAATGGGTAAATGGAAATCTCCATAAGGGGAAATTTCCATTTACCTCAATGTAGTGCCATCTCGGAGTTGGTATATTTAAGTAGCAGGGGGTGTTGGGGGTGCATGGGGGGCTTGCCCCCCTGCCTACACCCTTTATTTTTTTTTATTTTTTATCGGCATTCAAAAATTGGATAGTTTGATCATGTCAGTTCAACATTTAGTGATTCAAACTATTCAATTTCCAAAATGCTGATATAGACGCCAAAATTACACCTCCTGGCTATAATATCATCTGTAAGGACCATATAAAGAGGAATGGTGGTGGTACTGCTTTAATATTTCCCAACAACTACCACATTTCCTCTTACAGCAAACCAATGCTAAAATTAATTTTACCAGAGCTTCTTATTACTTTCCTGAAATTAAACAATTAAAAACAAATATGTATTACTGTTCTTTACATCCCTCCTGGTGACAATACATCTATACTGGAAGATATCCTACACTGAATATCCATACCAGTTTCACAAGAAAAAATACTACTAGGTGATGTGAATGTCAAATGGTTGGACATAAACTCTAACTCCCCTACAAATTCCCTATTAAACTGAATCCTAGTATCAGATCAAAGCAAATACACCACCACAGATACAATGTCTGACTGTCTCAGTGATAATTTTTCAAATTATAAAACCAGACATCTCACACATCCACATAAACAGCATGTTTATAAAACAACATGCAGCCTTTGCAAGTTTAACACAGAAATGTTCATTACTACCTTATCATTGATTAACTGGAACTTGCTAAAAATCCACCCCTCCGTTCAAAATCTCCGTTGCTTATTTTAAAGCTGTCTCGCTATGTTAAACACATTTAACATAGCGAGACAGTTTTGAAAAAAGCAACGGAGAAAGCAAGATCTCCGTTGCTTTTTACAAACTGTTTCACTATGTTAAATGGGTTTAACATAGCGAGACAGCTTTAAAAAAAACACTGGAGATCTCCGTTGCTTTTTTAAAACCTGTGTCGCTATGTTAAACTCCTTTAACATAGCGAGACAGTGTTTTAAAAAAGACTTATACTAATGGAAAAAGTCTGGGCGACCGGACCTTTTTCCATTAGTATAAGTCGATTTACTACGTGCACGCTGCCCAATCAGCGTGCACGTTTTGGAATATTAATGGGGGGGGTCATGGTATAATGGGCAGTATTTTATTCTTGGTATACTGAAGCTCTTAAAGGAGAAAAGGAGTCAGCATTAAGGGGATTACATGATAATAATAATAAGTTGCTGTAACAGGTGACAGCGGTTAAGAAGGCAGTACAGACCAGTAAAAATGGACCCCTTTATATTGTCTTGGCAGCTTTGGAAGAAACTGGGGATGGCCAAAAAGAAGAGACTTCAGAAGAGGATGATAATCCTGCAGTAGCTACTGAACCCCCACCCCATATTTACTGGTACAGGTGGCTCCTGTACAAAATTCTGCTGTTCCCCGGACCCCTGCATTTCAGACAGCTATCCAGTGGACATTGGGTCAATGCAATACTATTACATCTCAACCTAGTTCCCCTCTTCAACCCTCATCATCAAAACAGGCATCTGCAGCCAGAGAGATTTCTTCTTCTTCTTCTCCTTCTTATTTCCAACAAACCTCTACCTCTCCAACAGGAGCCCTAGTATTGGATACATCAATAGCCCACCACACACCCTCAGACAACAGGGTAGGACAAGAGGTTATTGCCTCTGGAGAGGATCTTTTGGCACCTGCTAGAGAAATATTGGGGGCTAATAATAGAGAGCTTGTTCATCACCCTTGGACCCCTGCTGATTTGCATACTATGTCCAAATGTTTTCCAAATATTAGAGAAGATCCATTAAGGTTTAAGGAGGAATTAAAAACTATATAGTATGTTATAACTCTACTTTGACAGATTTAAACCAGCTGCTTTGGGTAGTCACTTCAGATGAAATAAGAAAACAGCTACTTGAAAAGCTGAAATAGCAGATTTTACTCTCACAGGGAATGCACTAATAGACAAAAGGACAGCATTACTGAATAAAATTACAGAAGTGTGTCAAGTTAGGACAGATTGGGCTAAGATACAAGCATGCAAGAAAAATAAAGAGGATGTCCCTGCAGGTTATTTAAGTCATCTTAAAGCAGTGTTTCCTAGACATTCAGAAATGCCAGATCCAGAAGAACAAGCTGCTTTTGTGCAGGGTCTGCAAGCACCTGTACAAAATCAAATAAAGCAAGTGCTGATAGACTGGCAGGGAAAGGACTTGGAGTCCTTACTAAGTGCTGCAAATCGATGTACTGAGTATCAGGAAAACTGGAGAAAGGATACTGAGGATAAGCTGTTAACTTTGCAAATAATAAACAAAAACCAAACATGATACAAATTGTGGTAGAACAGAGTCACAGTCCAAACTCCTATACACCAGTAGAAAAGGAGGACTCTGTAACGCTATCAAAATTGTTATTAAACAGGCAAAAACAAAGTCTTTTGGGTTAACAAATCCTTCATCAGTGTAATGAAACAATACTCACAAACCTGCATTAAATAGTATCAGTCACAAGAAATACAAAACAAAGCCCAACCAATCTAATCACATAATCAAAGTCAATTAAGTCAAAAAACATTTAAAGACATATTCATAAAAAATGTGTTCATTAAAAATGTTCATGAAAAAATATTGTATAAATATATAAAGATATATATAAAAGAACATTTTAAAAAAAATTTTATCTCAGCAATAACTGTTTATGTCGAAGTATAGGTTTTATACTAGCCATCTTATTAATTCCAGGTATATGATGTACCTGCATGTGAATAATGCAGTCATATTCCCTTAACTCTAATTTTGTATTAATATCTCCTCCTCTAGGGTTACTTGAGAGTGTCTCAACAACTCTAAAAACAAATTCATGCTGTGCACCCTTATCCATATTTCTCTCTTTCAATATTCAAGTTGACTTAACTATGTAGAAACTAGTACATTTCTTACAAATAGCTGTATAAATCATGAAAGAGGTATTACATGTAGCAGAGCATTTAAATGTGAAAATCTGCCCAGTTACTGGGTGTGTAAAAAAATTGTCAGTACAAATACAATCACCACAAGAACAACTGTAGGAAGGAAACGTTCCTAATTTATTACAAGGTCTTGAATCAACCCTAGATGGAAAATCTTTATAACATAGCCGACTTTTAAGATTTGGACAATTCTTGTAAGTAAAACTAAGGATTTCTCCTACATGTTTCGTAAGTTCAGATAAAGCATACAAGATATCCCAATTATTAATAATTATATCACTCACAGAATTAGCCCATCTACTTTATGTCATTAGGTAACATAACGGTCCATTAAACGTATTATTAGTTTTAACCTCATTATGAGTATAATTACCAAAAAAGTATGGTTTAGCTCTATTCCCCCTTTCCATCAAAACTTCATCCCTAATATTATCCAAAGTATGTGAATTATGGCCCTTTTCCTTAAATTCTAGAGTCATTTTGGCCATTTGATCCATACATCTAACAGGATCCATATTTAAATGACTTGCTCGTAGATACTGACTCTTGACGATGCCTTTAAAAACATGTCTAGCATGCATGCTAGCTTTATGTAAATATCTGTTAGCATGTACAGCTTTTTTATGTATGCTCGTTTTGATCTCAGAACCATCAATTTCCAACTTAATATCTAAGAAATTAATCTTACTCTTAGATAATGTCATCTCAAACCTTAAGAAATTAACAAATTCATTAAGTTAATCTTCTGAGCCTTTCCAGAGTAAAAATACATTGTCAGCAAAATGTTTAAAAAAGTAAATTTGCATTTAAAATGATCAGGGCCATTACAAATGTACATTTCCTCCCATCTACTTAAAGTGAGATTAATGTAGGTGTTAGCAATGGGGGTGCCCATTGCTACACCAGCAATCTGATGGTAAAACTGTCTATCAAACATAAAAACATTATTAGCTAAAATAGCCTGGAATAATTCAAAAATCATTTCAAATTTTCTTCCTTTAAGTTGACCATGTACACATAATAATTGCCTAATAGCATCTACTCCGTACTGGTTATGAATCACAGTAAAAAGAGATTTGATATCAAGAGTCACAAACATAAAATCACAATGTGAATTAGCTTTAAACCACTCAGAAAACTGAATAGCAATAGCTAAAGCCCCAGGCTCAACTACTCAGCATCAGCTAAGATCTTTCTTAGATATGACAGGATATTACAGACTGGATTGCTAACTATGCAGAAATTGCTAAACTTTTGACAAGTCTTTTAAAACAGGATACACTTGAGCCTACTCCTTGACACAGTGAAGTGGAAATTTCATTTCAGAATTTAAAGCAACCTTTAGCTACTGCCCCATCTTTAGGGTTACCAGATTATAGAAAGACTTTCATTTTATTTTGTCATGAAAGAAATGGATTTGCTCAGAGATTGTTTGCACAGAAACATGGGGACAACTATTGTCCAATAGCTTATTACAGTACAGCACTTGATTCTGTTGCAAAAGGATTTCCACCATGTTTAAGGGTGGTGGCCACTGCTGCTATTCTAGTCGATCTTGCACAATCACTTGTGCTCTGGCATGATCTTAAAGTAGCCATCCCACATTCTGTATCATCTGTCTTACTAAAAATAAAAACTCAACCCCTCTTGACTGCACATCTAACTAAATATGAACTTACTCTTCTCAATGATCCATCTATTTCTCCTGTACGCTGTCCAGTTCTAAATTCTGCATCTTTGTACCTACTTCTGAGGATGGTGAACAGCATGATTGTGTGTGTGTGTGTGTGTGTGTGTGTGTGTGTGTGTATGAGACTAATTTTTATTTATTTATTTAACATTTGTTAATCGGGGAAAGACCATCTGGGACAAAGCCCATTTTCAGCGGAGACCCAGGGATAAATGCTCCAAGCCCTTGTCTTTGGAATGAAGGAGGAATCCACAGCACACAGAAGACACCCCACACTAACACAGGAAGGACATACAGACTTCACACAGAAGGCAACCCAACCAAGAATTGAACCAGAGAACCTCTTGCTGTGAGGTGACAATGCTAACCACTGCACTACTGTGCCACCCAAACCGCTGCACCAGTGTGCTGCCCAATTATCTGCTTTCTCCTACAAATGACTTAAAGGACACTCCTATACTCAACACTGAACTAGACCTATTTGTGGATGGTTCCTGTGGAAGAGACTGAAATATAAATCTGGTCACAGGAGTATCTGTCTGTACCAATAATGATGTTTTGCTTCAACAAAGACTAGAAAGTATACATTCTGCCCAGGGAGCTGAGCTAGAGGCTGTACAATGGGCTTGTGAATTAGCCAAATGCAAAGTTGCCAATGTCTACGCCAACAGTCGCTATGCTTTTGGTGTACTACATGATTTTGGGCAACTTTGGAAACAGAGAGGATTTTTAACTTCAATAGGAACCCAAATTAAAAATTATTTATTTATTTATTTTTTGTGAATGTTCTCTTAAATTCTCTTTTGTTACCTAAAGAATTGTAGTAGTTGAATGTAGTGCCCATCAAAGGGTATAGATACTGTTTTAAAGGAAAACAATTTGGCAGATCAAGCTGCTAGGCAAGTTGTTGGAGGACTTTGTGGAAACTTACATGTGATGTTATTGCAAGAATCTAACTGTGATGATATGTTTAATTTTAAGAAAGTATCAGCTTTTCAAGCTGAAACATCATATGGAGAAGTTCAGAAGTGGCTTAAAGACGGATGCAGTAAATCCACCGATGGGTTATGGTGACATCCAGACTGCTGACTGGTAGTGCCTGCCTCCTTCCTACCTTACCTGGTAAAGGCATATCATTTGCCAGCCCATGGAGGTAAGACAGCATTATTTAATCAAATTTCCTGAAGTTGGCATGCCCTTCATTTCTCCTCTGTGATACTTCAGTATGTTAATAATTGTGCAGTATGTTTAGTATACAGTGTTAGTAAAAATCTGAATGTTGAGACTGCATGCTTACCACCACCTTGAGGACCTTTTGTTAATATGCATTTGGACTTTGTCCAGATGCCAAAGGTCTGTAATTTACAATTTATATTGGTGGTGGTTTGCATTTCTTCTGCATTGGTGGACTATTACCCATGTCATAAGGCAGATTCTGTGACAGTTGTTAAGAAATAATTTTTTGAATTCATACCTAGAATTGGGGTACCTTGTACACTCACTAGTGATCAGGTAACACATTTTAATAATTCCTGCCCAGAGAGTTATGCAAGATTTTTAATACTAAGTCAAGTCTTCACTTTTCCAACCATCCACGCACTTATGAATATGAGGAGTACATTAAATAGTAAAGGAGATTCAGACCCTATGAGATATTAATGGGGAGACCCATGACCCTTCCAGCCGCTCCCCCTGTGTCAAATGATGAATTAACTGTAACGGATGATGACATATTGTCTTATTTCACAAAACTTAATCATTTCTTGCAGCAGTAACAGAATTGTACAAGACGCTCTTCCTCAGCCTCCTGACCACTGGTTTATGTTAAAACTTTCCAGAAAAAGAACTGTTTGAGCCCAAAGTGGAAAGGCCCTTTCCAGGTCCTGCTTACTACTTTTACTGCCATCTACTGTGCAGGACTACCAACTTGGATACATTTGTCACAGTGCAGGAAAACCTGTCATGTGGGGGCCCCAGATAAATCATATTTGTTAGCAAAGGAAGATTGAAGCATGAAGGGCAAACCATCTGCCCCAGTGAAGGATTGAAAGAGAAAATCAACTCAGACAACAGTCCATGATAAATCCAGTGACAATAGGTACTTTGTTTTTGTTACTGTTTCCTTTTATAAACTGATCAAGAGAAAATAGTTTCCTGCTGGTTCTTTGACAGTATGCTGTAGACTTATGTGACAAACTGTTGGGTGTGTTCACATATACCACATCATTCTAAGGCAAGGATTCCCATGATTTCAATCCCTGCATCTCAAATGACATTTGAAAAGGAACTTAGTGACATTAATCTACCTTGATGTAATGTGACTGACTTTTCAAAGGTTGTGTCTTTTCAGTTTGCAACCACAAATTGTTGAGACACATATTATGCCAGAATTGGGACTGTACCAGTGGAGACCCACAGATGCAATGATGACACTAGACATGAAAGTGTGTTAAACTCTTTATACTTAAAAAGCTATGACTGGGGGGCGTGGAATGGACATGACAGAGGATCATTACTGCATTTGCGGTAATCGTGCCTACCCATGGCTGCCTACAAACTGGTCTGGATGTTGTTTTGTAGACTCTATCACTCCTGCTATTCAACAATTCAAGAACCCTCCAGCTGCAGACTGAAAAATAAATGAACAATTCACAGGGCAGAGCAAGTATTTTCAGTCTTTACTCCTGGGTATGGAGTGCAAAGGACAATGCTTAAAATCACCATGCTTGCTCAAATTCTTCAGGGGTAGCAAACCATACTTCACATCACATCAGGATGGCAAATCAAGAAATGACTGAAATTCAAACTGTGATATTACAAAATCTGCTGGCACTTGACATAATGCTAGCTGTTGGTGGGGGCATGTGCCCTAATAGGAAGTCGTTGTTCCCATTTTACTGACTACCATGATGAGCAAGAAAGGTTAGCCAGTTTCATGGTGCAAATTGCTAAAGATCTGGACAGTACAGCTAAACAGTGGACACTTTTTGGATGGTTGGGCAGTGCATTTGGTAACCTGGGAACTAGTATCATTACAATAATTGGTACTACTCTTTTAGTTGTTTTAGTATTTTCTTTTCTAAAGGCTGTGATTAGAAAATGCTTAATCTCACCTGCACATGCAATGACACATAAAGATAGCAAATGATGAAAAAACTACTAAAGATGATGAATATTACAATGCTGAAACATATCCTATCAAATTTAAAAAAATCAAAATGTAATTGTGGGTGACACTCATAGTGTCAGAGGATGGACTGTTATGGAAGGTTAAGTCTCATGTTTATTCTTCACAAAATGCATATTAACTTGTAGTTTCTACACAAATGAGTCAGATAAAATGTTTATAATATGTTTATGTCAAAAGCAAAATTAAAAATAGATGCTTGATTATGCAAGATATAGTTTTGCATAAGTAGTAGCTTAATATTTCAAGTGTCCTACAATTGTGTTCTCCCTGTTTATACTGAGATAGTTAAAACAACAGAAAAATAATGGAAAAAAAGATGGAACTGGCTCCAGTACTCACTGACATCTTCAACACTTCACTCCATCTAGCCAGTGTTCAAAAATGCTTCAAGGAGATGACTATCATTCCTCTACCCAAGAAACTACAGGCAACAACTCTGAATGACTACCGACCAGTTGTTTTAACCTCAACGGTAATGAAGTGCCTGGAGAGGCTGGTCAAAGATCATATAGCCTCACTCTTACCTGTGACACTGGACACACTGCAGTTCGCATACAGGAAGAATTGCAGTACAGGGGATGCCATCTCAGTAGCTCTCCATGAAGCACTGAACCACTTAGAAGGGAAAAACTGCTATGCAAAACTCATATTCATCGATTTCAGTTCTGCCTTCACCACTGTCATCCCTCAGAATCTGATATTGAAGCTACTTCAACTGAGCATAGACCCTTATTTATGCAATTGGATTCTGAGCTTTCTTACTGAAAGGCCTCAAAATGTTCATGTGGGAGACAACAGCTCCAGAAGTATCATCCTGAACACTGGAGTACAGCAGGGGTGTTTATTAAGCCCTTTCCTTTTCACTCTGCTGACACATGACTGCATGGCCAGACATGAGATGAATAGGATCATCATATTCATGGACGACACCACTGCTATAGGCCTGGTCAAAGACGGAACAGAGGAGGCCTACAGAAACAAAATTGATCAACTACTGATCCGGTGTGACAACATCAATCTAGCACTGAATGTCAGCAAGACAAAGGAGTTGATTGCTGATTTCAGAAGATCTGAAGTACCACACAAACCACTAGTGATGAAAGGGATGACAGTGGAAAGGGTCAAGAATACAAAGGCTCTCAAGAGAGTTGTAAGGTCGGCAGAAAGAATCATTGGCACCTCCCTTACACCTCTAGAAGATCTACACAAATGCTGGTATATCAATAGGGCCACAAAGATTTCCATGATCCAACGCATCCTGCCAATGGGCTGTGCACTCACCTCTCCTCAGGCAGGAGATACAGAAACCTGCATTGTTAAACCACCAGACTAAATAACAGTTTCTTTCCATTCTCCATTAGACTGTTGAACTCTTGAGAAAAGTGAACCATGAGTCTGTTGAAACACTCAACCACTTCTGTTACATAACTAGCCTACCAAGTGGCTTATTTTATGGATGTGCAATAACCAAGTGCAATACTAAGGTAGCTCATCTACCACAGTGAAGGACTGTGAAGTGCAATATACAAACTGTGCAATAATTCAGTCTAATCATAGATATGCTGCTATTGTTTCAATTTTACTTTGACAATATTACCTTCATATTGTTCCTTGTCTTCCTTGTATTTTGTTCTGGAATGGGTGTGGATCACTGCTGTCCTACTTTACTTACTAATTGCTACTTATTAAATTTCTACTGTGATATTTTATTTATTTTTCTCTGTCTATATGTACAACTGTTTCCTGCATTGAGAACAAAGCATTGTAATTTCTTTCAGCTACACTGCTGTGTAGTTCTGAATGACAGAAAAGTTTTCTTTGACTTGACTTGACTTGAAAAGACAAAGTGCTGCAGGAGTTGAGAGATTTTTTGTTTAAAAGGGTCAAGTATCCGTGAAAAGCAGATTAATCAATGGTATGTTCAGGCCTTCTCAGGCTTGGGGATGAGTCTTTGCAAGGATGTCTGTAAAAATGTTACAAAGGTGCAGGCCAATAAATCTTAAGCAGAGGTAGTCTATGTTTTAAAAAGGCATATTTGTCAAGTGTTGATGTGAAGCTCTAAGTGGGGATCATGAGGACATAAAATATTTAAACATTTTGTTTGTTAAAAGCTATGTAAAATCAGGAGTTATGCATGCATGAAATTGATAAGAAAATGTATACAAATTAAAGGTTTTATTTATTTTTGGAGGCTGATCTCAAAATTTAAGAAGGCAATCTCCCAGTGCTGTTTATGGATTAAACAAGTACTTTGCACATCCTGATATGTTATTCTTGACTCACAACTAAAAGTAAAACTCTGTTATTTATTTCTGAACTTTAACAGAAGACTACATTCCCTCTCGCTGTAAAAAGTCACACAGTATCCCTCTGCACAAAAGAGGAAATTCAATAGACATTACAGACTTTAGACCTATATCAATCTTATCCCCACCCCTCCCCACAATACTTAAAAAGTATTCAGAAATAATTGCTAAAATATCTCTGAAGGAAGAACTCCTATCCCCCCACACAACATGGCTTCTGTCCTTCCCATAGTACTAACATTGCACTTTTAACCTATATAGATACTATCAATAAAATATGAGATAATGGCAAACTAGTCTCCTTCTTATTTCTAGACTTGTTTAAAGCCTTCGATACTGTTTGTTACAGCAAACTTCTACTTCAAATGTCCTCATTAGGTGTCCCTCAGCCCACCCTTCTATGGTGCAAAAGTACCTATTCAATATGTATCAATCAGTAAAATGGCACTTCCATCCTCCCCATACCCCCCAGTCATGACCGGTGCACCACAAGACTCTAGCCTAGGTCCTCTCCTCAAGCATGCTCACCAACACCCTCCACACATGCACAAAACAGGCTTTCCTAATACAGTACACAAGTGACTCCACGCTTATTTGCATATCTGACAACATGGCACACCTCCAAAAAAATACTCAGGAAGCTCATGCTCAACCCAAAAAAAAAAAAACTACCAATTTTCCCCATATCCTTCTCTCATGAAAAGACAGAATTTAAAGTCCTCTCGCTTGATAATACAACCATTGAAGCCACTTCTTATAACAAATTATTAGGAGTGATAGTGGATAATAATCTTACATTCGACCTGCATATACAAAATTACATAAGAAAAACTCATCAAAAACTAGGGATGCTTTACAGAGCTAAAACTTTCTCATCAACACAACTAAAGGTACAAACTTAAAATAATACAGTAGGACAGGTCTTCACTTCCTTCCTTCCTTCTATCATTTTCTCTTTCCTGGGTTTCTCACTAAATATACCATAAGCCTGCTTTCCTTCCACTTCATATTGCAATTCCTGTTTGTATTATACTAACTTACCTTTTTTTCTATAAAATGGCTAAAATTTCTCTAAATATTAAATCATTGCCACTCTTCTCCCCACACTTGTTTATGTCAATCCCATTCTTACTCACAAAAATCAAAACTTGAACAGTACTATAATAAAGTTGCTAAATTTGCTGCAAATACCCTTTCAGAACCCACCACTGAATAGCACTAAAATGCTTAAATTGGTTAGAACTACCTCATCAACTAACATATACACAGCTTCTTACCACTTATAAAATGATCCAGAATCCATTTGCTCGTCCAGTACTAAAAATATTCTACACAACTATGTTCCCAGTCAGCCATTGCAGTCCATGACCAAAAACTCCTGTCTGTCCACAAACCTATCAAATCTGATGGGCATTTTGTGTACTCGTACCATGTTGCGAAGGTTCTGGAACTCCTTACCTGTATCCATCAGGTCAATGCCCTCCTTCCCATCCTTTAAAACCATTTTGAAAGACTTCCTAGCCAAAATCTGGCTCTGTTCTTGCTCAACACCAGAATAAACTATATCCCTAAATGTGAACAAATACCTGTTCATACCAACATCTCCTTACTCTCCCTTCTTCACTTCCTTCCTTCCTTCTATCATTTTCTCTTTCCTGGGTTTCTCACTAAATATACCATAAGCCTGCTTTTCTCCCACTTCATATTGCAATTCCTGTTTGTATTATACTAACTTACCTTTTTTTCTATAAAATGGCTAAAATTTCTCTAAATATTAAATCATTGTCATATATCTTGTATCAAGTATTTTTTTTCAAACACCTGTATTGAATTATCACTTGTGATACAGACAAATTTGCATTTATATAAAAGTAATCAAACTATATTAACATAAACATTATATTTAATATATATTACTATATATCATATAACCTAAGCAATATTACATAAAGTATTAAATTCCTGCCTTTTTTAAACAAGAAACATCTTTATTAAACCATCACTCACTACATAGGTAATCATAAAGTTATATAAATGAAAACATACCACACTGACACAATCCTAGTTGCAAGCATTTTACATCACAAACCATACTGACACACTCCCAGCTGCAAACATTATACACCACTTATAAATCTACCCAATCTTTCTCATTCAAACATTACATACCACATTTAAATCCTGTCACCTTTTAGACTTCATTACTCCCTTGTATGCATTGTTCCAACAGTTCCCATTTTTCCTATGTAGTTTGCTCCTACCCTTTTCTAAGAATCTCAGTTCCAGTTGTGTTATCTCTGTTACTATATTCACTACTTCCAGTATAGTTGGTTTAGATTTTGTTTTCCATTTTCTAGTAATTGCTTTTTTGGCGGCCACCAGTGGCGGCTGGTGACTTCAAATCACAGGGGGGCTGCAGGAGACAGCTGAATGGGTGGGGTCAAGGGGAGGGGTGTGGTCAACCAGAAAGGGGAGGAGCTATGCACAAAACCACAAAAAACTAACTTTAATTAAATATGCTGCCCTGGGTGGCAAACCATCATTATGAAAGTCCAATCAAGACAAAAATAAGTGTAGAAGAATAAAAATATTTCAATGCATTGGCTGCATGACAGCTTACTTAATATCTAGATGGAAACAAAAGGTTGTGAGGCATGAAAAATAAATTACTTTTTAAATACATTACTGGAATGCCAGTCAAAATCAAGTATAAGAAAAACCAGAAGCACTCAACTCAAACCACTTCTCCTTGCACTGCAGTCCTAATTATAATATATTCAGCTTTATTAAAGTACCAAGTAACATGCTGAAAGTAGAAATCTATGTGATGCCCCAACTTGTAAAAATGTTTCTTATCCAAAAATGACCTGCTGCCTGTTAACTTGTTTCATGGGGAAAACATGATAAAAGTTAAAAATGAAAAGCAAACAAGAAACAAGCTCAAGATACATTGCATAAAGGATTACTGTACAGGTTATGGACCACACATGATTGGCATTCTGTTTAGTTTACGGGTAAAGTCTGTAGAGATGACTGGAAGTCTCCAACAAGTGTAATGAGCTTTTAAAATAATGGAATCCTGTCCTTTAATACCCAAGGCTTATACATTATCTAGTCAAGTATTCTCTGCATGGCAACAACAGAAAGGCTTTCAATGTTGGCAATTCTTTAACAGTATGCTTATTAAAGCTTACTTGCATCTTACGATCTCAGACAAGCTTACCTTATGGTCATTAAAGCATTGCTACTTAAAACACAGAGCAACAGGCACTTTGAGTAATAAGCATAAATCAACAGTACAAAATATGACAGAAACCAGACCATTCTGCAAAATCAAGGACAGATGAAAAGCCACTGTAGTACTTATGCAGTGTGTCCTCCCCATCCAAGGTAGATACAACTACTCCTTGCCTTGCTTGGACACATCCAGAGTCACTACATGGGGAGTGGGGTGCAACAAGCATGTCACAATTTGAAATCTCTCTGGCTGACTGTGATGGCCCTGACACATTTGTCATACCTCTCAACCTCAAGAGCAAGAAATCTGGACAAAGCCATACACAGAAGTGGGACAAAGGCCCAACAATAAGGACAATTTTTAAATATTGCTCTAATAAACTTAGAAAGATAATAGAATAGGTCTTGCATTAGTATGAATTTTCTGAAGGGTATAAAATCTGAAACTCAAATGTCTGTCATTTTCTAACTTCAGTCTTTAGTGATTTGTCACTAATTTGCCAAAAAACACAATTTTATGAAAAATAGACCAAACGTGATGCAAAAATATAAAATAGACACACAATACAGCTGCTACCTGTCAAAGAAGGGACACTTTAATATTAGTACTGCTACCTTGAGCAGCTGACAAAATATAAAAGACTCTACATGCATTTCAAGTAATCTATAACTTTGATTATTACAGTTATTTCTTAATTGTAAACCCTCCATGTTTTCTTCCAAAATTGCTATTTTGCGGAGGGATTATTAGGGGAAGAGCAACATTTTGAGCCAAAATTGGGGACAGTTGAGAGGTTGGCTATGCCTAATTCTATAAAGCAATTTATTTGCATGTACCTCTCAACCTGTTAATGCAGTAAATCTGAACAAGGCCAAATATATTGGGGCACATATAAACAGTACTAAAATTGCTCTTGTATAAATTGAGACAGTTGATAGAACAGCTCTTACTTTAACATGCATTTTTCTGAAGGTTATGAAGTCTGAAACTTATTATTGAGTGACTTCTGGCAAATCATTTAGAATTAAAACTACAAATTTTATGAACAACAAACCAAAAATAAGAAGCAAAAATCTATTCATTCTTTGAAAATCTGGACAGTTGGGAGGTATAGTTCAGCTGGGCCTGTCTGAGTTTGCTGTCCTTCCCCCCCTGACAAAATAATGGTTGAATGGAGCCTCTGCAGCCATTCCAATGAACCATTATACTTGGCTATTTCACTCCATTTGCCATAAACACTAATGTGCATACTGCTTTACTTCTATGATGAGTTGGACTTCATTTGAAAGTTTTATTTTGTATTTTACAGCACAAACACTAAGTCATCTGTTAAACAAAGCAATGCAGTCTCACAATGAAAACTTAGCATTAAAACTTTTCTGCCCTTGAAACTCACATTCTTTGAAACAGCATTGAAACCCACATTCAAAGAAAATACATTTTGCCAGTGGCAGATAAAGATTAATTTTGGGCTGTTTTCGAATCATAGGCCCCTTGCATATGAAACATACATGTGCTCTTTGATACACCTTCCTCATTGTACTAAAATTATATTCCTTGTACAATACAGTACACTTGTTAGAGGGTGTTTTAAATTTGTTTTGAACATTTTTCCAGTAAGCAATGAAACAAACCATATGCACCCATAATGGCAAACTGCCCACTTGAGAACATTTATCATAAAAAAGTCTACTCAGACTTCCACAGTCCACCATTATTAGTAAATATACACAATTCTACAGTCCACCATTATTAGTAAATATGCACAATTCCACAGTCCACCATTATTAGTAAATATGCACAATTCTACAGTCCACCATTATCAGTAAATATGCACAATTCTACAGTCCACCTTTATCAGTAAATATGCACAATTCTACAGTCCATTATCAGTAAATATGCACAATCTCTGAAGTAAGTCATCTAAATAATTCCACATTAAAGAAATCTGTAACTAATGAAGTGGTTACTGCTAGCAATCACCTTTATATTTCATGGTTTCATCGAAAAATAAAGTGTCTGTTGCCCCTCAGGAATAAATTGCCTATATTACATTAAAAAATGATAAGCTAGTAATAATATTGCAAGAGGAAATGGATGGCAAACTGATAACTTGAACTCATAGTTAGTATCTTCACCAAGGAGAACATTCTCAGTACGGCAGCATCCACCCTTGTGGGAGTAGAACCCACAGCCTTCTGCATCAAAAGCAAGTACACAACCTGTTGTGCTATAGTATTAACTAGGCAAAGCACTAAACTTCTATTCCCTGCAGCTCTCAGCTCCTTGTAAAATCTACTCAATACTCAACTGCATCTCAACTTCGCAGCTCAAGAAAACTGGAAAAAGCCAAAATGTATTGGGGGCAAAGCCCAAAAACAGGGACACATTAAACATTGCTTGTATAATCTTGGAAAGTTGCTAGAATAAAATGTTGTGTTGCCACCATATATTTTACTGCCAAGGTCCCTGAGCAAAAAACAGTCAGAGTAACATACCACTACGCCACATCAGCTGCTTTGTAAAAGAGAGGAAGACTGAAACTTAAATGGCTATCATTTAGTGAATTCAGTTCTCACCATAGCTGTCAACCTCTTAGTACAAAACACCTGGACAAACCCAGTAATGAGGGAATACAGCCCTCAAACATATTCAGTGAATTCAGTTCTTGCTATAGCTGTCAACCTTAGCACAAAAACCTGGACGAAGCCAATAATGGGGGAATACAGTCCCAAAAATAGGGACAAATTTAAAATATTCATCTTATAAACTCAGAAAATTGCTAAAAAAAGGTTGTGCTACTATGTATTCTGAAGAACATGAAGTTTGAAATTCAAATGCCGGTCAATTTTACTGCAGACAGAACAAAAACAATTTTCAGTAGAGACGCAGGGATTAATACTGCAGACATGTCTTTGTAAAATGGCAGGGCACCAGAGCAAATCCACACAAATACAGGGATGAGATGCAGACAGAAGCCACCCCAACCAAGAATCAAACCAGAAAACCTATAGCTTTGAGGCAACAATACTACCACTGCACCATCAATTATGCAAGGAATTAAACATTCAGAAACCTGAAGTCTGAAATTCAAATGCCTGTCAATTTTACTGCGGGCAGAACAAAAACAATTTTCAGCAGAGATGCAGGGATTAAAACTGCAGACAAGTCTTTGTAAAATGGCAGGGCACCAGAGCAAATCCACACAAACACAGGGAGGAGATGCAGACTCCACACAGAAGCCACCCCAACCAAGAATCAAACCAGAAAACCTATAGCTGTGAGGCAACAATACTACCACTGCACCATCAATTATGCAAGGAATTAAACATTCAGAAACCTGAAGTCTGAAATTCAAATGCCTGTCAATTTTACTGCGGACAGAACAAAACCAATTTTCAGCAGGGATTAAAACTGCAGACACGTCTTTGTAAAATGGCAGGGCACCAGAGCAAATCCACACAAACACATGGAGGAGATGCAGACTCCACACAGAAGCCACCCCAACCAAGAATCAAACCAGAAAACCTATAGCTTTGAGGCAACAATACTACCACTGCACCATCAATTATGCAAGGAATTAAACATTCAGAAACCTGAAGTCTGAAATTCAAATGCCTGTCAATTTTACTGCGGACAGAACAAAAACAATTTTCAGCAGAGATGCAGGGATTAAAACTGCAGACAAGTCTTTGTAAAATGGCAGGGCACCAGAGCAAATCCACACAAACACAGGGAGGAGATGCAGACTCCACACAGAAGCCACCCCAACCAAGAATCAAACCAGAAAACCTGTAGCTGTGAGGCAACAATACTACCACTGCACCATCAATTATGCAAGGAATTAAACATTCAGAAACCTGAAGTCTGAAATTCAAATGCCTGTCAATTTTACTGCGGACAGAACAAAACCAATTTTCAGCAGGGATTAAAACTGCAGACACGTCTTTGTAAAATGGCAGGGCACCAGAGCAAATCCACACAAACACATGGAGGAGATGCAGACTCCACACAGAAGCCACCCCAACCAAGAATCAAACCAGAAAACCTATAGTTGTGAGGTAACAATACTACCACTGCACCATCAATTATGCAAGGAATTAAACATTCAGAAACCTGAAGTCTGAAATTCAAATGCCTGTCAATTTTACTGCGGACAGAACAAAACCAATTTTCAGCAGAGACTATGTTCCCAGTCAGCCATTGCAGTCCATGACCAAAAACTCCTGTCTGTCCACAAACCTATCAAATCTGATGGGCATTTTGTGTACTCACACCATGTTGTGAAGGTTCTGGAACTCCTTACTTGTATCCATCAGGTCAATGCCCTCTCTCCCATCCTTTAAAACCATTTTGAAAGACTTCCTAGCCAAAATCTGGCTCTGTTCTTGCTCAACACCAGAATAAACTATATCCCTAAATGTGAACAAATACCTGTTCATACCAACATCTCCTTACTCTCCCTTCTTCACTTCCTTCCTTCCTTCTATCATTTTCTCTTAAATGGGTTTCTCACTAAATATACCATAAGCCTGCTTTCCTCCCACTTCATATTGCAATTCCTGTTTGTATTATACTAACTTACCTTTTTTCCTATAAAATGGCTAAAATTTCTCTAAATATTAAATCATTGTCATATATCTTGTATCAAGTATTTTTTTTCAAACACCTGTATTGAATTATCACTTGTGATACAGGCAAATTTGCATTTATATAAAAGTAATCAAACTATATTAACATAAACATTATATTTAATATATATTGCTATATATCATATAACCTAAGCAATATTACATAAAGTATTAAATTCCTGCCTTTTTTAAACAAGAAACATCTTTATTAAACCATCACTTACTACATAGGTAATCATAAAGTTATATAAATGAAAACATACCACACTGACACAATCCTAGTTGCAAGCATTTTACATCACAAACCATACTGACACACTCCCAGCTGCAAACATTATACACCACTTATAATCTACCCAATCTTTCTCATTCAAACATTACATACCACATTTAAATCCTGTCACCTTTTAGACCTCATTACTCCCTTGTATGCATTGTTCCAACAGTTCCCATTGTTTCCTATGTAGTTTGCTCCTACCCTTTTCTAAGAATCTCAGTTCCAGTTGTTTTATCTCTGTTACTATGTTCACTACTTCCAGTATAGTTGGTTTAGATTTTGTTTTCCATTTTCTAGTAATTGCTTTTTTGGCAGCCACCATTATTAGACACAGCATGTCCTTGCCATATCTAGACAATTCCGATTCTGTATCATAGCTCAGAAAAATCATCTCCCTTGTCAGACAAATCTGCCCACCAGTCATCTCTAACAGTACATCCTGTAGGCGATCCTTAAAGTCCACCAGCTCACCACACTCCCACACAATATTTTCCAATGACCTCTTCCCCTTCACACCTCCAACATTTACTGACTGCCTGTGGAAAAATTCTTTGGTGTCTACTTGGGGTATGAAAATATCTATGTAAACATTTCCAGGCAAAAATCCTAAACCTTCTAGATTTTGTTGCATATTTGGGAGACGTACATATATCCTCCCATTGTTTCTTTGTGAATTGCTCATTCAGTCTCTCTTCCCAATCCTTTCTAACCTCCTCTGATTGATTCTTGTAGTTATCGTGCAATATTTTATATGCTCTGTGATGACCGTGCCCTGGCCCAGCAATCAAGGAGCCTCAGTCCTCACCACTAACACCAGGGAGGTTGTCTCATAGAGGAGAAAAGGATAATTAATACACACAGTAAAGTATAATTTCCCCTTAAGTGCACACAGAGATCACAGTCAGTCTGGGGCTGGTTGCTCCCTTG
This sequence comes from Protopterus annectens, assembly GCF_019279795.1. Lineage (NCBI taxonomy): Eukaryota > Metazoa > Chordata > Ceratodontiformes > Protopteridae > Protopterus > Protopterus annectens. Next base: position 453,184,675 of record NC_056737.1, on the reverse strand, counting down.
CTTACCAAGTCCCCAATAAGACTCCCCACTGGCACAGCTATAGGGTCCAGGTCTCAGCCTAGCTGGGCAAGCTTAAAACCTCCAGTACCCTCTCTGTCCAACCAGTGCTTCGTGTCCCTGTCCAAGTAGCTGACACAACACACACTTTGAGATAAGTATTTGTACAACTTCACAGACACTCCTGGGGAAAGGCTGACACAGATTCTCCAGCTGTGCCCCTTTACCCAGACTATACGGTAGTAATTACTGCCACTTCCCAACTAATAATATCAGCTACTAAAAGGTCCTTAAAAGGGTGTCCAATAATTACTATGCAATATTATAATCCAATGGTAGTATGACTAACAGTCAAGGCTTACTTTAGAGTGGCCTATTACAATAACCTCTATAAATATGCAATGTACTCTAGAGCTTATCTCTACACAAATCAGCCACAGGTAGAAGGTTTTAAAAATATTTAATAATAAATAATTAAAACACAAGACAAAACTACTGCAACACAGAGATATCTAAGAGTTCAGAGATCACACAGAAACTTAAAATAATACAGTAGGACAGGTCTGATTTCAAAGAAAAATACCTAATTAATCTTTACTGGCATTAATTATTCCTACAAGAAATCACAGTGCTAAAACGTACATGTGAGCATAAGGCAGAGTGCAGGTAAGTTGGATGTCCAAAGTTAAAATGCTTTTAGTCTCTTGTGGGAAATAGTATTTTAAACATTACTAACAAACATGTTTGCTGGGTACCTCCCAAAATTACATCATTTTTGACATGTAGTTTTTCCCAGGTAAACAAATTGCATTATTTAGCAATCTGACACCTGCACAGAAACTTACAACAATAAAAGGCATTTCGCATGTATATTATAACAGGAACTAGAGCAATAAAGCACCTTCCACATCTAAATTCTGGTCATAAACTTTAGCCTTAAAACAATGGGCATGAAACCTTCATCCAGCCGCACTGGAGCCGAATTGTAAAACATTAAAGAGAGTCATAAGATCTTTTCAATTTAAAAAGACACATTTAAAATACTTGGCTTGGTTTTCCTTACAGCAGATGGCAATGTCGCAACAATCTTGAAGTTCACATTTTACAGTGTTTTCTTGCATTTAAAAACACAAGCCTGTATTTTACATTTATTTATACAGTTGATAGAATTGTGTATCAAATTCTGGCAGCCTTTGCCCATCTCTCCCTAACTGTCGCATGCTCTACTAAGTATTCCTTTTCTAATGGCAGCTTCTGTTTTAGATTCTATCAAAAACTCTACCAGTGCTGGTCTTTCATTTAGGACCTCCCTATTTCTTTCTTTTTGCCTATACTCTGATATCAATTCCTGATAGCGAAGGAAATCTCTAACCTGCGGTCCAAATAAATTCTTGGTGTCTTCTCATTCTATCATCTTTTCCTCTTTAGTTATTTGCTCCCGATACCTTGGTTCCTTTGCCAGTTTCTCCAATAAATTTTGGCCCCCTCTTACCTATTATCTGTATTCCTAATTGCAGTTATCACTATCAGCAGTTAGTTCTTAGAATACTTTCTGCTACTTTATGGATATAATATTCTGCATGATTATTGTTATTCTCCTTAAAGGTCTGCATCCAAAATCCCAATCTCCCCTTGTTTCTTGAGCCCCCCCATGTTTCATCATCATCCCTTTCCACTTTGAATTATAGTTTACTGCTTGTGCTATGTATAGGAGTCTTAACTTTGTAGCTCTGAAAATACCCCTTCAAACTGGGTAATCCCAATCCTCCCTGTTCTACTGGAAGAATCAACTTATTCCACTTGACTCTTGCCATCTTCCCCTCCCACATAAAGTCCTTTAGCTCTTTATTAATTGCTACCCACAATATCTCCTCTGGTTGATAAACATATGATTGACCTATGTATAAGACTAAAGGGGCTAAAAATTTTAACTGCTTGTATATTACTATCCATATCCATATAACAAAGCTTCCATTTTTTCAGTTTTTGTATTATCTTTTGTTTGGTCTCTTCCCACATATTCTTAGCTGCTACACTAGAATAATTTTTAATCCATACTCCTAAATATTTAATGTTGCCATGTCCCCATAAATATGGGCATTCCTGAACCAGTTCATGTGTGAGTACAGAATTTACCACTACTGCCTTTGTTTTAGTTTCATTAATTTTGTATCATGAAAAGATCTGAAACTGTCATAAAATATTCCACAACACTGTAATGTCTCTTTCTGGTTTTGTCAGATACAAAATAATATCATCTACAAATAAAGCCAGCTTTTCTTGACTACCAAACAAATTATCCTTGAATTTCTGACTCCCTTATTTTCTTTGTCAGTGGTTCTAAATATAATGCAAATAATAAAGGGGAAAGAGGACAGCCCTGCCTGGTTCCTCTGCTCAAGCAGAAATTATCAGAGAGGACCCCACCTATTTATATGTTCGATTCCAATCCCTCATATATTCTCCTAATCAACCTTATAATTTTTTTTTCAGGAATTGCAAATGCTTCCATTGCCCTGCTCATAAAGTCCCAGCTTACTTTGTCAAATGCTTTTTCTGTATCAAGATTCCCCCAACAGCATGGTATTTTCTTACATTCTGCTTCCCTCTGGATCATCAGTGTTCTGCTAATGTTGTCAAATGTTTGTCTCCCTTCCACAAAACCACATTGCTCCATATCTATCAGTTTTGGCATTATTTTTGTGATTCTTTTGGCCATTATAAACATGAACACTTTATAATCATGGTTTAGTATTGAAATGGGCCTGTATGAAGCTGGATCTGCTGGATCTTTACCCCCTTTAGGTATTATAGCAGCAATGCTTTCTTTCAGGACGGTGGTACTTCTCCTCTTAAGATACTGTTGAACAAAACCTTCCAGATCTTTATCATTTTTTTTCCCTCCTAACTTCCAAACTTCCACAGGAATATTATCTATTCCTGGGGACTTTTCTGTAGATTGGATATACATCACAATTTTTTCTCATCTCCTATCCTAATTGTTAGTAATCGAGCCTCATCTACCTCTGACTTTGGCATATTTAATTCTTTCATAAACATTTCCATTTGTATCTTTTCTTAATTTTTATATTTCTCTGCTTTACAGAGACTCTCATAGAATTTCCAAAATATTTCTAATATCTCTATAGGATCTGTTCTTATCTTCTTTGTTATAGGCTCTCTAAGTTCGGCGACAGCCCTTTCTACCTTCTGTTGCCTGAGTGGTTGTGCTAAAAGTTTTTGTGTTCTAGGGTTATTGTGACACTGCCAGCCTAGCTATCTGAAATTTTGTAAATAATTATATGTCATTTGTGAATATTGATATGATTTATACAGAACTGTATGTTATGTACTGAGCTTCAAGAATGTTACCACAGCATACCCTGCTGGAACATAGAAGATTAACTTACAAAACTTCAAGAAAATAAGTTGAAATTAAGTGTTTTACAATGTGCTATAAAAGTTAGTTAATGCAGCAAGGAGACAGGATGTGTAGAACTAGAAACTTTTTTCTATTGTCATGGAGAAAATAATTACTAGGTTTAAAATGTAAAGTGTTGTATTGCTTTATGACGCCCTAGCAGCTGCACATCTGAGAGATATATATTTTTAATGCAGAGATGTTAGGTTTCTGTTTAGCCTGGGTACTGAAGTCAGGTGACAAAGAGTGATGTCATCCAAGCTAATCCAGCAGTAATGTTTGATATTAATTTAAGAACTCTCTCAGAGAGAGACTATGCATTTTGTATTTTGTCTTTGACCTGGAAACATCCATCATCGCCATCATCTTAACTTGTCTTGCTAATAGTAAGTAATCAGGGTAAAGTAATAACTTTTAGATATAGATAGGAATATAGTAAAGATTAGTTTAGATATTGTCTGTATTTTTGAGACTGTCCTGCAATGTTGTTTTAAAATATTTCCTGTGATTTTGAACTCTGAAGTAACTGTGCTTGTTTTTTGATTATTGTCTTGTACCTTTATTATTAAATATTTTTAAACCTATTGTTGTGGCTGATATTTGTGAGACTTATTTAAACTCATAGAGTACTTGCATATGTATTTGGTGACACTATACAGGTAACTCCTGAATAGCCTTGCAAGTCTTGGTCAAAATGACCATTTGGATAATAGTAACATTACACAGTAGGGTTGGACACTCTTTGTAAGGGCCTTATAGTAGCTGATAGTGGTGTGGATATTGAATTCCTGTAGCCTGTGTACAGTGGTCATGGAAGGTGTTTGTACTCTCAATCAGCCATGCAGTGAACATTCAGAGTTCATATCACAATTGTTTTATTTTTTGTTAGCTTAGTCAGGGAGAGAAGGCAAGCATGTCAGCAGAGGAGTATGGCAAGCTGCCAAGGAGTCAGTTGGCTGAGATGTGCCAGGCTAAAGGACTGGTGCATACCAACCTGACTAAAGCAGACATGATTGCAGATTTATTCACAGCTGCATCACAGAATAGCAACCAGGAGAACAATCAGACTGGCCATGGAGATGTACAACTCTCAGAAAATGGACAGCTCAACCTTTCCACAGAAGACTTAAAAATCCATCTGGAGTTAAAGAGACTTGAATTGGAGGCCAGGTGTTTGGAAGTAGAAGCAGCAGAGAGACTGAAACATCTGGAGGATGAGGAAAATGAGAAAATGTAACATCTACAGGGTGAGGAGAATGAGAGGCAGAGGCAACATGAAAATGAGATACTGACTCTTCGCCAGAGTCATGGAGGTAATGGGGAAGGGAGTAACCAAAACCCAGAAGCAACAAAGGTCAGTAAATTTCTTCCACAATTTACAGAGGGGGATAATTTTGATAGTGTCATTCACATGTTTGAGAGGGTATGTAAAGAGGGGTTTATATCATGTGGTTGAAAGCTAATAATAGTGAACAACCACAACTTCAAAAACACCGGAACTCGAAGTTGTAGTTGTGGAGGGCTGCACCCCCCCCTTCTACTACAGATGCAATCTTTGCTCTGAGAGTGTTGATGGAGAAGTACATAGAATGTAGGAAGGAGTTGCATTGTGTTTTTGTAGACTTAGAGAAAGCATATTACAGAGTGCCTAGAGAGGAGTTGTGGTATTGTATGAGGAAGTCAGGAGTGTCAGAAAAGTATGTAAGAGTGGTACAGGATATGTACGAGGGTAGTGTGACAGCGGTGAGGTCTGCGGTGGGAGTGACGGATGCGTTTAAGGTGGAGGTGGGGTTACATCAAGGATCAGCTCTGAGCCCTTTCTTATTTGCAATGGTGATGGACAGGTTGACAGATGAGATCAGACAGGAGTCCCCGTGGACTATGATGTTTGCAGATGACTTTGTGATCTGTAGTGAGAGTAGGGAACAGGTAGAGGAGACCCTGGAGAGATGGAGATATGCTCTAGAGAGAAGAAGAATGAAGGTCAGCAGGACTAAGACAGAATATATGTGTGTGAATGAGAGGGAGGCTAGAGGAATGGTAAGGATGCAAGGAGTAGAGGTGGCGAAGGTGGATGAGTTTAAATACTTGGGGTCGATAGTTCAGAGTAACAGTGAGTGTGAAAGAGAGGTAAAGAAGAGAGTACAGACAGGATGGAGTGGGTGGAGAAGAGTGTCAGGAGTGATTTGTGACAGACGAGTACCTGTAAGAGTGAAAGGGAAGGTCTACAAGAGGGTAGTGAAACCAGCTATGTTATATGGGTTTGAGACAGTGGCATTGACAAAAAGGCAGGAGTTTGAGCTGGATGTGGCAGAATTAAAGATGTTAAGATTTGCACTGGGTGTGATGAGGGTGAACAGGATTAGGAATAAGTATATTAGAGGGTTAGCCCAGGTTGGAAGGTTTGGAGACAAAGCCAGAGAGGCACGATTATGTTGGTTTGGACACGTGCTGAGGAGGGATGCTGATTATATTGGGAAAAAGATGCTAAGGATGAAGCTACCAGGTAACAGGAAAAGAGGAAGGCCTAAGATAAGGTTTATGGATGTGGTGAGAGAGGACATGCAGGTGGTTGGTGTGACAGAGCAAGATGCAGAGGACAGGAAGAAATGGAAACAGGTGATCTGCTGTTGCGACCCCTAACGGGAACAGCCGAAAGAAGATGATATATATATATATATATATATATATATATATATATATATATATATATATATTTATATATATCAACTCCAAGATTGCACTACAGTGAGGAAAGGGCAAACACCCCATATCTACACTGTAGTGGGACCCCACAATAACAACTTTGAGTTCCGGTGTTTTCGAAGTTGTGGTTGTCCGCTATTATTAGCTTTTGACCACGTGATTTAGACTGTGTAAAGAATATAATGTTGACCAAGGGCTCTGGGTATGGTTCTTGATCCCCTTACTCCATGGTAAGGTTGTAACTGTAATTTCTAAACATTCTGATTCTGATTGTTTAAATTATAATGTTGTAAAGAACTGTTTGTTAGAATATTTTAAGTAAACACCTGAAGCTTATAGGAAAAAGTTTTGTGAGCATAGATGCAAGGCAGATGAAAGTGTGTGTGAATATGTTGCTGAACTAAGCACTTATTTTCATAGGTGGGTGAGTGGATGTCAGGTCACCACTTTTGAAGGGCTGGCAGACCTTTTGGTGAGGGAACAAACACTTAGCACTTTGCCTGAGGACATGAGAATCTGGTTAGCTGATAATGCACTACTGCAGATTAGTTGAGGAAGAAGGGAGACCTATACCTAGCAAGCAGGGCATCACTGCACAGGAAAGAGACACCCAGTGCTGCTCATGGGTCTAAGAAAACACATGGTGGGCAGCTGAGACTGCCCCAACAGAGTCCGCCAGTAGCAGGGGAAGCCTCTAGTCCAGGTACATGTCCAGGACCAAAGGTTAAATGTTTTAAATGCAACCAGTGGGGCCATGTAGCATATAGATGCCCACAGAGGCAAGGTGCAGAACAAAATGTGGGAGAGCCAATAAGTGGGGATGACAAAATGCCAACAGTAAGTTGTCTCGAGATAATAAGGGTACCAAACTACCACCCTGCAGATGTCCTAATAGGGAATGATTTTGATAATGCAGTACTGTATGTGCATGCAGTTGCACACAGTCAGGCTTGGAGACAAGCATGTGGGTCAGGTAGCCTGAGGAGACCCAGACAGATTGCACACTTGCAGCCAGGACAAGTAAGGTGGTTACTTCTGGGAGGGAGATACCCTGTAGCAGTGAGACTTTAGGTGAGCCACAGCTGCTTGTGGGTACTGATGTTCCTTTGGACAGAGTGACTGCAAGGGCAGACATGAGTAGTAGTACCCGGGCTGACAGTGAGGCACCGCTGTCAGAGCATACCAGAGTTCCTGTGGAAGGGGAGCTGGGAAGGGTTACAAAGAGGGAGTTGAGACAGGCTCAGCTCTCAAACCCTACATTACAAGGCCTGAAGTAGGTAGCTAGTGAGGCACCTGATTCTCAAGGCAAGAGGGAATCTCTATACTGGGACAAAGGGTTACTGAATAGAAAGTGGGGGCTAGAGAATGAGAGAATACAGCAGTTGGTAGTACCCAGAGCCTACCATCTAGCATTTCTAGCCATAGGCCATGATATTACCTTTGCAGGTCATATGGGCATAAAACATATGAAGAGATGTATTATGCAGAACTTCTATTGGCCTGGGATTTCCAGATATGTAACAGGGTACTGCAGGACCTGTGAGCAGTGCCAAAAAGTAGGCAAGAAAGGAGACCAGTTGAAAGCTCCTTTGATGCCTTTGCCTGTGATTGAGGAGCCATTTCAGAGGGTAACTATGGATATTGTGGGGCCTCAGTGTACCCCAAGTTCCACAGAGAAAAGGTATATCTTAGTGGTAGTAAATGCTACCAGATACCCTTAGGCAGTGGCTATGTCTTCCATTGATGCAGAAAAGATGGTGAATGCTTTGTTAGAGATTTTCTGCAGGGTAGGTTTCCCAAATGAAATGCTCACTGACAGAGGTACCAATTTCATGTCAGACCTTCTGGCTTGTTTGTGGAAGTACTGTGGGGTGAAGCATCTAAAGACCACCCCCTACCATCCCCAGACTAATGGTCTTGTTGAGAGGTTAAACTATACACTCAAGTCCATGCTACAGGCATTTGCAGACCAGTTTAAGAGGGACTGGGACAAATATTTGCTCCATCTGTTGTTTGCTTACAGAGAGATTTCCCAGGAATCCACAGGTTTTTCACCCTTTGAGTTGCTGTATGGTCATAGGGTGAGGGGACCTCTAGATTTGATTCGAGATGAGTGTGAGGGTGAGTGTGAATTCCACAAGGAGTCTTTTGTGGCATGTGTCCTAAACCTCAGGACAAGGCTCAGAGAATGCATGGGCTTGGCCCAGGAGAACCTGGCAGAAACCCAACAGCAGAAAAAGGTCTGGTATGACAAGAATGCTCAAGCTAGAGAGTGTGTTCTAGGGCAGCAGGTAATGGTTCTCATTCCTGTCAGACACAACAAGCTGCAGGCAGCTTGGGAGAGACACTACAAGGTGGTAAGGAAGGTCAATGATGTTAACTACATGGTAGAACTGCTAGGTAGGAGGCAGGGGCACAAATTGTACCATGTTAACATGATGAAACCTTACCATGACAGGGAGGCTCTTGTGGTAACTATTTGCAGTGTAAAGCAAGAGGAGTCTGAGGGGGATCTATGGTTACAGGGAGCCAGCCAGGAAAATCCCAAATTACTATGGTGGAGCCTATGGTTGCAGGCATATGATGGGACAGTGCATCACAGTACTGGGGTCAGTAATACCAAGGCAGCTGGAATCTCAAGACAGAGCATGGGGTAAGGTATTCCCAGATGGGCTCAAATCTCTCACTGTTTCTCAAGGGTTACTTGAAAAACTATCTTGAGTTTTTGGGGAGGGGAGAAATGTGACACCAGGGAAACACTGCCAGCCCAGGTATCTGGAATTTTGTGTCATTTGTGAATATTAATATGATTCATATGCTTGTCTTACAAATGTAAGAGAACTATATGTTATGTGTATATTAAACTACTGGTGCAGAAGTGTGTTGAACACTATTTTATGTACTCAGCTTCAAGAATGTTCCCATAGTGTACCCTACTGGAAAAGAACAGAAATGTATATAAACTACATACCTGCGCAAATGTATGTTTTAATAATAGAATCTGGAACATACAGAGTTAACTTGCCAAACTTCAAGAAAATAAGTGGAAATTGTTTTACGATTGTGTTATCTCAGTTTCAGTGCAGCAAGCAGACACAATGTCTAGAGCTAGAGCTGTTTCTATTGTCTGGAAACAGAAATAATTACTAGGTTTCAAATGTAAAAGTGTTTAACTGTTTTATGACTTCCAGTTCTAGACAAACATCTGAGAGATATGGATTTTTCACAGAGAAATGTTAAATTTTGTTAAGTTTTTGTTAGGCTGAGAACTAAAGGCAGGTGACAAAGAGGGATGTCATCCAGGCTAACCCAGCAGTAATGTGTGATATTAATTTAATAACTCTCTCAGAGACAGAGTGCGCATTTTGTATCTTGTCTTGGACCTAGAAACATCCATCATCAGCACTTCTGCCTGTGTGTTGTCTGTAAGTAAGATTTAGGGATAGTATTTCTTTTAGAGATAGACAGGAATATAGTAAAGATTAGTTTAGATGTTTTCTGTATTTATTTGAGACTGTCCTACAATGTTGTTTTAAAATATTTCCTGTGATTCTGAACTCTGCATTTACTATGTTGATTGAATATTGTCCTGTTCTTTTATTATTTATTAAATATATTTAAACATATCTTTGTGTCTGGTTTGTTTAGAGATATTTACACTCTTAGAGTACTTGCATATGTATTTGGTGATACTGTACAGGCCACTTCAATAGCCTGGCACTTGGTCAACTTACCATTTGGATAATAGTAACATTACACAGTAGGATTGGTCTCCCTTTGTAAGGGCCTACTGGTAGCCAATAAGGAGGGGTTGCTGGCAGTGATAACTACCTTATAGTCTGGGCAGAAAGGAGCATAGCTAGTAAACCTGTGTCAGCCTTCCCCAGGAGTGCCTGTGTGTTTATATATAAATCAAATCTCAAAGTGTGTGTGTGTCAGCTACTTGGGCAGGGACATGAAGCACTGGTTGGACAGAGAGGGTGCTGGAGGACTTGGCTTGACCCCTCAGCTGAGATCTTAACCCTATAGAAGTGCCAGCAGGGAGTCTTATTGGGGATCTGGATGAAGAGGAAGAAACCAGTCCCAAGACTGACTGTGATCTCTGTGTGCTCTTAAGGGAAATTGTACTTTACTGTGTGTGTACTTGTCATCCTCCCATTATGTGCATCCCTCACTGTTGCCAGTGGTGAGGATTGAGGCTCCTTGATTACTGGGCCAGTGCAGGGGCATCACAGAGGGCATTTACAATATGCATTCTGGCTGCTTACATTCACATTCTGATCTTACTAGGGAGGAGATGGCACTTTTAGATCAACTTAGGAAGGATAAAAATACATGCATTATGAAGCCAGACAAAGGGGGTGGGATAGTGGTAATCAATGCACACAATTATTCTAATGTTATGTTGTATATTTTGCATACTGCAGACACATACATCCTTGTATCCAAAAGCAAATTAATGTTGCTTATAGTAGAATTGACTCCTACCTTGAAGAATATGTTTTAAACCAATGCACTGATTTAGAGTTACACAGCCTCTTGATAAACACCAGCCCCAGTATCCCTTCAATTTTTTGTATGCAGAAAATTCATAAGGATGTTAAAAAAACATTCAGGCCAATAGTTTTGGCAGAGGGTTTGAACACATATCCTTTAGCTGTATTACTTAACGAATGGGTGAAACATGTGGTTGAGACCACACCACACATTACAAAAGACTCATGGAATGTTTTGAGACAGTTAAAAAACAACATATGGAGAAAAGATCTTTTATTCCTAACTACAGATGTTACAGACCTTTTTTCTCTTATCCTCAAAAATGAAGGACTGGAATGTTTCTAAGAAACATTATCAAGGTTTTCCTGTTTATCCCATGAAAAGTGACATTGGTAGTGGAATGTATGTCTCTTATTTTAGAGAACAATTACATATTCTTTGAAGCAGAGTGTTTTTAGCAGATCAGGGGTAAAGCTATGGGCGCAGCTTGCTTCCTTGTATATGTCAACCTAGTATTATTGGAATGGGAACACAAATATGTGTTTAACAGTAAATATTTCAGGAACCTGCATTTATACTTAAGGTTACTGGATGATAGTTTTATCCTGTGGGATGGTACTGGTGAATAGATTATCTCCTTTGTGGATTACTTGAACAACACTGCTGATTATTTTAATTTTACCTACAGTTGAAGTTAAGACAGGATAAATTTATCTAGACACTCTTATCTCACACACATTGTTAGAGATTATGAATATAAGGCTGAAATTAATTCTGTTGTAAATATGCTGAAAGATAAAGCATAGAATAAAAAGTTTGCTTGAATATATGTATAGAGTTTAGCAATATAAAATGGGCATTCATACTATATGTATAACAGACAGGCTTCTCTTCAGAAAAAGCCTAACAAAGCAATATTGGAAAGCAAGTATCACATGCTTTTCTCATGTTTGCAGAATAAATATCTAAACTCAGCAATACGTGATGTTTTTTCAATAGGAACAGAACAGATGCTTCCTTTCATACTTCTGTTATTCTGATTGCATGCATTTGTGCATTTTCACATCAGCAGAACTGCTGACAGAACAATAGAAAAGTCTAAAAACAGACATTATGTGACTTCCCACAGAAGGCCAAAAAAGATACCAAGAGGAAATAACAAAATCTATGTGCGTGACTAGCATTCTATATAACAATTGTAGTAGTTCAGTTATGTGAGAGAGGGACAGAGAAATATTTTGTAGAAGTAATCATTCATATTGATTGACGGACATGCTCCATCTAAAGAAATCCAAGTCACTGCGAGCCACGCGCTCTAGTGAGCTAAACCTCGCCACGACATTAAATAGAACATGCTGGAGGGATAGATTCCCATCACAGAGACTTCCCATGTTTTGGAACAAAATTCCTAACTACATTAGGCAGAGCCCCTCACTAACACTCTTCAAGAGAAGCCTTGACGAGTGGATGGGTAACAGAAAGTACAGCCCTGGGATCACTTCATTGGCTCTGCTTGACAGGGGCTCAGTTAATTAATCAATGGGGCAGCAAAAGCTGACACACTCTGGCTAGGCTTATAAATGCTATCGGGCAGATAGCCTAGTATCTATCTATGAACCTATATCTGCAATGAAGGAAAACTTTGTAAATATATGCTACAATCTGACAGAAAGAGTACATGTCATTTGTTCAGGGTCACCATTGAAAAATGTATTTTATGTGTGCGCTCTGCAGTCTTGCTGTGCTGTTTACTGCTGAATCAGAGGCACACAGCTTTGCATGACTCCATCTGTAGTCTGTTTAAAGCACCAATCCTTTCAAATTGCACACAGATAAAGAAATATATTTTGCAGCTATAAGGACAGTAACTAACGTTTATGTGAAGTACTTCAGATTTCTACAGTTTTCTACAGTTTTCTGCAGTTTGCAGCAATAATGCAGTTTATTAGATGTCTAAATCCGGAGTGAGACTGCAGTGCAGGAAGGTGAGCAGTGCCATAAATTCTCCAAAAAAGGTACAATACAAAGTTGTAGACTGAAACTGCCAGTTTTGCTGTACCAACTTCACAAGTGACTACAGAGACTTTTCAACCATCTACAGTAAAGCAGCTTGGCCATCTACCTCTCTGTTGACTGGTAAGAAAATTTTTCTGTGTTACATACGGTATGAATGCCATAAAGGTAATAATAATAATAACAGAATTAAATGTATATACAGCATATTAGCAAATGTAAAACCTTATTAAGGCAAGTTAATAGTAAGGCATTATGCAAATGGATTACAATATTTGACTGGTATCTGAAACAAAATCATGTGTGGTATAAAAATGTTTATTGTGTATCCAATGTCATAAAAATACAGTGCATGCCACTATTCAAAGGTTAGACTGTACAGACAAAAATTTTAATGGTAAAGAACCAAGAAAAGTTAATATGCTGACATTATATTCAAATGTTAGACAGTTATGTTCTGTCACCAGATGTAAAAGGTTTATTTCAGAATTGCAACAAGAGTCAAATCTGTTACTGACAGGACCTCTAGTACATTTTGTTACAAAAGAATATAATAAACTTCTAAAAGACAGACACAATGAGTTCAGGAAGCTTAGATAAGTTATACATACATCTTTTCAAAAGTGCATAGGAGTTTTAGATTCAGCAGAACAGATTACTGAAAAATATCAGAAAGACCATGCAACATTACAGGAAACTCTTCAACAGCAGTTGCAGGATAAAGAAAATAAATTAGCTAAACTGACAGAGACTGACTTCCTCCATATAACATCTGAGCTTAAAAAGAACAGGAAACTACAGCTGATTTGTACAAAAGAAATATATTTTATAACATGTTTATGTTTTGAAAATGGTTAAATATACATGGTAGGATGGTAGGATCTGATGTCTGGACAAATCATTCTCAAATGTTTAACACTTCCATTCAGTTAAAGCAATACATTTATCAGTAGTACAGTAAAATAGACCATATAACTGCTATTCTAATAGCATAGTCAAAAGGTACACAACAGTTTTAGTGTATAAAAATCAAATGAAAATAGTTAATAACAGTAAAGATTTAAAGTCACAAGACTTACATGCATGTATTTTCTTTTTATCTGAAGTACAATGCACAAGAATAAAAGGCAGACAACAACAAATATAAATAATGTAAATATAAACGTGTTAGTTAAACTAATATCTATTTTTTTTACAATATTTTATAATTGTGTAGTAACACCACACCAAACAGTTAAAGTTCTAAATTTTTAAAAGAAATAAAATCACACATGGTATTAGTCAAACAGTTTTTGTAAAATTAATGGTAGGACAGTTAAATAAATAAAAAATACTGAAATCCATGTAAGCCAATTGTAAAATAATGTCTATTTATGTAGTATAAATGCATAGTTATGCAAATCACAATCAAATTAAAGGAAAAAATGCCAAAATAATTAACTATAGTTTATAGAGTATAAAATGTGAACTCAGACCTTCCTAGACTAGATGAATAGTTACAGGGATTGTTGGAAAGGTAAGATAAACAACAAGACTGATTGCCAGACAAGTGGCTTCAGTTTTTCTTAAAGTATTATTATTATTAAAACATAATTGTTAAATGATTCACATGCAACATTATTTGGTAATTGTAATAAAATGTCACAATTGTGCATAGATGTCATTAATAATCTGTTTGCAAGTAAATGTTAAAAGAAAAAAAAAACTCAGTTGCATCAAGTACAGCCAGCAGATGAGTTATAGTATACATACAGTTCAAATCAATTGTGCAGGAGGGTATAAATACCTACTAGTGGTAATAAACAGCAAAGGCTTTATAAAAAATTATCAAAGTAGACAACGGTTTATAGTTTAGTAACCTAATAAAGCAAATGTATAACCAAAGTATTGGGTTGACATACATTCTATTCTCACAGCATAAAGCAAATAAACAATACTGCAATGCTGCAGGGGGAGGGGCACTTTCTCAGTTTTACACTGACTGTGTGAGCAGTATTGCAAAAGGGTCTGAAATAGGGCTACAGGAAGAAATAATATTTCATTCCTTCTTGACAATACTGTTTTGGGGGGGGAGGAAAAAATAGGTATTAGTGCATAAGAAACACTGGTAAACAGATTAAATCTGAAAGTCCAAGAAATTTTATGCTGGTTATTAATATTAAATTGTATTTAAAATTGCTTTATTACAGATGTACAAGAGAGAGTAAAGATATGTAAAAAAACTGAACAAGACTGGTCACTATTTTAATGTTTTTGGCAAAACAATGTTGGTAATTGCTGAGTATGTAGTTTAAAATAACAGGACGTATGCCTTTGGTGCCAATTCCACTAGATATTTCTAAAGAGACATAAACATTTTCCAAGATTTTGCTTAATATTAATATTATTAAATTTGTAAGATTAGACTAAATGTACTTTATAGTCTTTGTATGTACACATGCAGAATAATTCTGTACAAATGATAGTCTTTGTATGTACAAATGCAGAAGAATTCAGTACTAATGAAATTAACGTCTAGTAATGAATATATGTGAAAAAAAGACATGTTTAAAAAAATGGGCAAAGGGTACCTACTAGATTGAAATGCATGAATAGCAAACAGTCTGTGTAAATACATACTGTACAGAATACATTGTAATAAGTTCAAAATTAATTTGTCAAGTTGTAATATTATCACTGGTTTCAAGTTGCAGTTTTCTGGACCATAATTTTATCTGTACTAGTATTGGTTACCCCAGCTGGAGAAAACATTATATTAAAATATTGTATTCATACAGCTAATGGACTAATATGTAAACAGCATTTTTCAGAGTATATTTCATTGTCAATTAAAGTTTATGGGAAATTCAGAAATATAACCACAATGTTATGGTTAAAATTATATTAAAACTGCATATTTTCAGCAGTGTATAAATGCTTGAAGTAGCACATAATTCTTGTCTTTTATAGACATTAGTCTATTTCTAATCTTTTGATATAAAATTATTAATAAATGTAAAGAGTTAATTCAACAGTTGCAAAGAGTAAATGTAACAGTTCTAAGTCATAAATTAAATTCTGTGATTGCAAAAGAATAAATTAATCAAGTTAAAAAATAAAACTAAAGCAGACACAGCTCATACCTTATAACATATTTTCACAGAATGGTCTGCAAAAGAAAAAGTCATTAAATACATTCAGTTTTGGTAGTAATACTTTTATATTATTGTATTAACTATGTAAAATTGCATTTTGACTTGTATCAAAAGATGACTAAAGGTTTTGTTTCTTAATGTGCTTTCTATGTAATGTGATAAAAAATACATATCAGTATAAAGTGTTTTGAGTATGTTTAAAAAAAGAGGGAATTGTTAGAGATTATGAATATGAGGCTGAAATTAATTATGTTGTAAATATGCTGAAAGATAAAGCATAGAATGAAAAGTTTGCTTGAATATATGTATAGAGTTAGCAATGTAAAATGGGCATTCATACTATATGTTTAACAGACAGGTTTCTCTTCAGAAAAAGCCTAACAAAGCAATATTGGAAAGCAAGTATCACATGCTTTTCTCATGTTTGCAGAACAAATATCTAAACTCAGCAATACATGATGTTTTTTCAATAGGAACAGAACAAATGTTTCCTTTCATACTTCTGTTATTCTGATTGTGTGCATTTGTGCATTTTCACATCAGCAGAACTGCTGACAGGACAATAGAAAAGTCTAAAAACAGACATTACGTGACTTCACACAGAAGGCCAAAAAAGATATACCAAGAGGAAATATTAAAATCTATGTGCATGACTAGCACTCTATGTAACAATTGTAGTATTTCAGTTATGAGAGAGAGGGACAGAGAGAGGTATTCTGTAGAAGTCATCATTCACATCTGTAATGAAGGAAAACTTTGTAAATATATGCTACAAACTGACAGAAAGAGTATGTGTTGTTTGTTATAAAAATAAGTTATTTGTAACTGTACTTATAGCTGCAAAATATATTTCTTTATCAGTGTGCAATTTGAAAGGCTTGGTGCTTTAAACAGACTACAGATGGAGTCATGCAAAGCTCTAGGTCTCTGATTCAGCAGTAAACAGCACAGCAAGACTGTGTGTTGTAAGAAGACTTTGGATCCAGCGCAGCATAGCAGCACAAATTAAAATAAATCTTTCACACGTCTGAGGGTTTCAAGTCTAATATTTACTGATATTTACCGAAAAAAAAAATTGCAATTCCTATTTGCATTTTACCAGCTGCCACCCTTTTTTGCAAAAGAAAAGTTTGTTTAAGTGGCAAACTATAAGGATGGCCAGGATGACATCTCATTATGATGAGGTTTGGGACAAGCTAGTTAAGTTAAAGGAAATGTTTCTTATACGAAGTTACCCAAGCAAAATGATTGATGGTATTATGAGTGAAGTTTTTAAAGAATGGGGGTACAAATACAATCATTTGTTAGGTACAGGCTTGAGCAAACCAACAACAGGAAAGGGAGAAACATTTGAGAATGGGGAGAATAAGGGAACACTTACAGGTTATCAGGAGTCAAGATCTGAGGAATGCTTTAGCTAATATGATACTCCAGAATGCAACACAAGTACCCTGTAGTTGGTGAAACAGACTTCTTACTTTATTGCATTCTGGTACCTCGGCCTTCGCCTTCTCAAGGAATACATTTGTCTTACATATCACCACACCTTTTATATCCTTAACCATGTGAAATTAACATAATTAAATACAATCAAATAATTAATTAAACCATTCAACAACCATTAGGTGAACTTTTTTTGAAATAACTTGATGAACATTGCTAAGAACATTAACAAATACATTGTTCCCATATAATACCTAAAAACTTCAAAAAAACATTTTGAATAAACATTAAGTGCAAAACATCATTTATATACTTTAGCACTAGTATGGTAAATGAAATTTCATTCTAAATATTATAATGAACAATATATGACCCCATGTATTCTTTTTAAATTTATGCCAAATAGTATATATAAATAAATATATTTTAATTTTAAATATTTAATTTTTTGTTAGATTAATTATAAAAATATTTTAGTTTTATTTTACCAAAAACTGTCTTTCCTTATTGCTTTTTGATGTACAATGTTTACATTTCAAGGTTCATACCATTTGGAAAGTGAGTTTTATAATTCAAAATGAATTTGGACTCCATTTCCAGTAATCTATTATGGAATCCAGCATCACCCTCTGCATTTGTTGGCCTACCTAACACACAAAATATAAATCCATCTATTGTCCCCTTATGGAAGTCCGCAAAATGTTTGGCCACAGGACTCTCCAGTCTATTATGCCTGATGTCTCCCAGATGTTCCATAATTCTCAATTTTACTTTTCTGGTAGTTTGACCAATATACCATTTCTGCTTGCTACAACCACAACCTATAATGTACACTACTCCTGCCGAATTGCAATCATAATATTCTAAAGCTTTATATCTCACATTGTTGATCTTTGTGCCATCTAAATTCCTTACTTTGCTACAAATCTTGCACTTGCCGCATCTGTATGTCCCTACCTTTTCTATTCTGGTGTTGTCCCCCAAACCATGCCTGGTGTTCAAAATCTCTTTTAAATTGGGATATCTCCCATACAAAAAGATGATTTTGCTGTGGAAAAGATTCCCTACTCTGTCATCCCCC
Organism: Protopterus annectens; assembly: GCF_019279795.1. NCBI lineage: Eukaryota > Metazoa > Chordata > Ceratodontiformes > Protopteridae > Protopterus > Protopterus annectens. The sequence goes on along the minus strand of NC_056737.1, from coordinate 453,166,383 downwards.
AAAACTATTGGCCACAAGTTTAGAACTGTTTCCCTTAAGATCTCAGAAAAATGGGAAAACTTAGTAACAAAAAATAACTTCTCTTGCTTACTAACTTCTGCTTCAGTACTTCCCGACCAATTTCCTTTAAAAACATGAGGACTTGGATGTTTATTTCTGACTATTTTCCTATCAGAACGCTCCAAACTTTCAGATGTTGTCAGGCCCAATTCCTTCTCAACATTTATTCTTGCTGATCTAATTACAGCCATTGGATAACCTCTCAGACTTAATTTGCTTTCTATTTTGTCAAACTCATTTCCCACCGTAGTCAGATCAGAAATATTACCACCAATACGTTTGAACTCCCCTGAAGGTAAAGAGTTTAATAAGGACCCGCTATGCATGCTGGAAGCATGCAAAAAATTGTCAGCGGCTGCCTCTTTGTAAAAGGGTCTAAACTGAATCCTGTTATTGAATCCTACATAGAATTCAACATCCAAATAATGTATGCTCTTACCCCCTTTAGTATATGTGAAATCCAAACCACAAGGATTTTTTTTGATTTCAGAAATGAATATGTCAAAATCCGAGGGATCCCCCCTACACAAAAAAAGTAGATCGTCAATGTATCTTTTATATTTGACCACCTTCTTCTTGAAAAAATTATTTGTATAAATGAAGGAATTTTCAAAATGGGCCATAAAAAGGACAGCATATGAGGGTGCATAAGGTGCCCCCATAGCTGTCCCTTCTTTTTGCAGAAAAAATTCTCCCTCAAACTCGAAACAATTGTGAGTTAGACAGAACTCAAAAGTTGTATTATATAATTGCTCGGCCTTCCCCCAACATCTTTTCTATGGACACCAAACCCCAATACTTGTTAATACTTGTATACAGTGACTTAAAGTCTACACTTGCCCAGTAAAAATCCTGTTCCCAGAACATGTTTCTCACGTCTTCACTTACTTCCCTGGTATTTTTGACATGGGCTTGTACCATATGTAAATGTTGTTTTAACACTGAATCCAAGAAAATTCCCACGTTTTGCAAATATGAGCCCTTCCCTGAAACTATAGGGTGACCCGGTGGGTTCTTCACGTCTTTGTGAACTTTAGGAATAATAAAAAACCTGGCATTCCTTGGGTTCTCTATGTACATCCTTTTCACATCTTTGGACGTGAAAAATCCTAACCGTTCGCCCTTTTCTAGGACTTCTAATAATGCAGAACTGAAATCCTTTAACCTGTTGGAAACCAACCTAGTATAGATCTTATCATCATTTAGGAGCTCTAATGCCACCATATTGTATCTCTCCCTGGGTAAAATCACCCAGTTACCTCCTTTGTCAGCTTGGGTGAAAACTAAATGTTTGTTACATTTTTTCATGGCTGATAGAGCATGCCATTCTTTTTTATTCAAATTATATAATTTTTTACTTTTAACAAACTTTTCATATTCACATTCTAGCTGCTTGATTAATGTTTTCTCAAAAACTTGTAGAGCTACACTATTTCTAGGCACATTGAATTTACTATCGTAGGGCATTCTTGGCATATCAAATCTACCATAACCAGTGTTAAACCCATCATCATTCACATTTAATACATTTTCTTCAACAGTGAAAATATCTACCAAATCATTCTGGTGCAAAGAAATGTCCATTAACGAACTGTCCAGAATAGAATCTGTAGTGTCATTCAGTCCGATTTCCGTTCCCCTCTCCGTTTCCCTTTCCATTCTATTCTCTTCAAAAAATACCCTTAAATGCAATTTTCTACAAAAATGCTTAACATCTAATAGAATGTCCGATAAAGAAGGGAAACGTGTTGGAACAAATTTAGGCCCCTTAAACAGCACATTTCTACTTTCAACGGTAATGTCCCAGTCAGAGTAGTTCAAAATACGACCAGACTCACCTTCCTTAGATGATAATGCAGAATTGCTGGCAGTCTCATTGGTCTGTAATAACAAAAAGTCCTCGTGTGCAACATCCCTGGCAAAAGAAATACGAGAAATACTAGAGTCAAAGTTATAATGTCCGACTGAACTATCATCATCTTCTGCTATTTTTGTTCTGAAAATGACGCCCCTTTCCTCTGTTCTGTGCGGTATTTTGCGTTGAATTTTGTCCGGAGTTGTCTACGACATCCTGCGCCCTGGTCTCCTAATGGTTGTTGAATGGTTTAATTAATTATTTGATTGTATTTAATTATGTTAATTTCACATGGTTAAGGATATAAAAGGTGTGGTGATATGTAAGACAAATGTATTCCTTGAGAAGGCGAAGGCCGAGGTACCAGAATGCAATAAAGTAAGAAGTCTGTTTCTCCAACTACAGGGTACTTGTGTTGCGTTCTGGAGTATCATATTATCAGTATCTACTAGTGTTTTTTGTATATTTAGAATGCTAGCAGATAGGATAAAAGAACATATTAGAGATGTTAAAAATAATAAAATTACTAGTCCTATTGCTGAGCATTTTAACTCAGTACACCATGGAAATATTGAGAATATAAAAGTGTCTGTTCTGGAACATGTTCCATTATATTATAATGATGTTGATAGGCAAAAAAATATGTTAAGACAAAAGGAATGCATTTTGATTATGAAATTTGGGACTTTGCATCCACATGGAATGAACAGAGAATGTAACTGGCAATGTCTTGTTTAAGACTATGACTTTAAATATATTCAAGCTATGTGATTTGATAGTTTAATTATGTAATTGATTGATTACTTGTTTTTGTATATATTGCAAGTGTTTTATGAGTTTTACTGTTTTACTCTGTAAAGGCTGTTGGCGAGGCTAGAGAAGGAACTGTTCAACGAAATAAATTTTATTGGAAGGTAGAGCTGGGACTCACTGATAGTCTTTGTTGTTTATATATATACATCTTGCTTGCTGTTGTTTTAATATGACAAGTGAGTCCATGTGCTCCTTTCCTAGAATATTTAGAGAGACTGGTATGGAGATGTTTAATCGGAATGGAGAAAATAGTAACCGTTCCAGTAATTTGCCTAATGACACTGGCACAACAATGATAAAGAATGTAGTACCAGAAGCCACAGGAGACTCAGGCTTTGGTATTATAAAGAAATGGGAAAATTCCAGGAAGAGAACTACTACCAATCCTTTTGCTATGGTAGGCAAAAGAACATTATTTCAGATAATCCAGATGTACAGGATTTGTGTTCTAAACTTGAAAGATTGATTTTAAAGAAACATCTACTTTCTACAATATTGGCAGTCTTGAAAGATATATTGAACTGGATATAACACCTAGAGGGTTAAGGTCTATTAAGAATCCATCAACACCATTTGACCTTACTAATGAAGTAGAAGTTAAATTTCATGAGCGATGGATAGCAGCTGCACATCGGTGCAGTTTAGAATGGGTGTCAATTTTAATTGAAAGAGACAATATGAAAAAGACAAACTTTTAGTTGAAACCAAACAAGTTTGTGAACAACTGGTAAATATTACATCAAATTCTACATTAGAGAATTTCCTCTCAGGCATTTACACCAAATTAAATAGTTATGAAAAGATCTGGTAGAAAGAAAAAATCTAAACTAACTAGAGACATTAGAGACTATGACCACAAGAGGGCGTTTGTATTTCCTAGCTATCAAAGAAACAGGAGAAAGAGTGTCTCTTTTCAAAAGGAAATCCTGCTTCAGAAAAATATGCCAGTAAGAACTTCCTGTCTGGTGAAAGTGGAGCGTCTTCATGGGAAGAAGATGACAGAGAAACTTTTCCTAGACTGCCAGTTGCAACAAACCCAGAAGCATTTCATAAAACCTACTCAGAATCGAATGGACATTATACCAATACCAGGAAAAGGGGCTGGAACAATCCAGAACGCCAGAGAGACTCGGGCGATGGACAACATAAGAAAGGTAGATGGACATAACTTACATAGTAATTATGTTGTTAACTTGTCCAGTTATAAACTAGACAAGATAGAAATGTCTGTTTTAGAGAAGGGTTTAAAATTTGTCCCCACATGCTTACACAAAAGTATGAGGTTAAAACTGAATTGTTCCAACTATGCCGAAAAATGCATTTAAAGGAACACTTCTTTAGATTAAATAAAGCAACTGAGTTAGACATTAACTGTGATGTTTTACTTTCATTAGATAGTGAAACAGAAAGTGAAGAAAGTTTTTATTCATGTGCATCGGGTAGTGAAGATGAAAATAATGCTTATGACTTATTAAATACACATATGCTTAAAGATAATAACTATTTTTTACCTCCATGTAAAAATTCTAATATAGTACGTTTTGAATCTCTACTGAATACAATGTTAGAAAAGGAAATAGAGAGCTTTATGAATAAAAAGCATACTTATAATCTAACAAAATTGGAATGGGAAAAGCTGCAACAACTGAGTAAAACTGTAATATAGTCTTTAAACAAGCAGACAAAGGGGGAAAATTAGTTATATTAAATTCTCATGATTATTATAGTATGTGTATGCAACATCTAGATAACAACAATGTATATTGTAAAACTAACATTAATCAGCTATGTCAAGCAGAAAAAGATTTTGAAAAATTATTACAGAAAGGTGTGAGATTACACTATCTAAGTCAAATGGATATAAATAGAAAATAAATGTAAAGAATAGAAAAATTGCAAAATTCTTTTGCCTACCTAAAATTCATAAAGATCTGAACCGACCACCTGGTCGGCCTATTGTGTCAGCTTTTGGATATTTTACTTACAATCTTTGCACCATGTTACATGAAATATTGATAAAGAAAGTTCTGTTGTTACCTTCTTATATACAAGATTCATATGATTTCCTAAGGAAAATAAAAGATATATATTGGGGTGAAAATATGTACTTTATTACGGTGGATGTAGAGAGTCTCTACACCAATATTTCCCATATTTTGGGCTTGGAAGCTATAAAATTCTTTTTGAATGATAGTCCTAAAACATATTATGTCCTGGAACTGGTAGAATTCTGCTTGAAAAATAATTTTTTGAATTTAATGGCACTGTTTATAGACAAGTTACAGGTACTGCTATGGGGGCAGCGTTTGCACCAGCCTATGCTAACCTGTTTATGGGGCTATTTGAAAATGAACACCTTTATAGGTTGCCTTTCTTTCAAAATAATGTTCTAAGGTATTTTAGATTTATTGATGACCTAATTTTCATTTGTCATGGGGATTGGGATACATCAGATAACTTCATTGATGAATTAAATAATAACAGATTTGGTATAAAATTTAGTGACATACAAAAAGGAAATCAGGTTAACTTCTTGGATATTTCGCTTAGGGGCAATAATGGCTTTCCCATATATACTAGTATTCATAGAAAATTTGATGAAATAAGCTGGAAAATGTGAGAAGATAGTTGCCATAATCACCATACGTTGTCAGCCATCCCCTATGGGGAATTTTTGAGAATAAAAAGACTCAATTCTGATATTGATATGGCCTTTAGGGAGGCCTATAAAGTGGCCGAGATATTCAAAACTAGAGGGTATAACCCAGATGATGTAGAAAATAGCTTGCATAGAGCCTTTAAACAGAGTAAGGGCACTATTAGACAAAATAACTATGAAAGTAGCAATAAATATGGGACTGAACAGGAGAGAATGTTTTTTGTTACAAAGTACACTAACTTCTCTACGATTGGTAATAAAATCATTATGGAATATTGGAATTTTATTAAAAAGATATAACATCACTGAAAAATATAAAATTAATGACATCATATAGAAAGGGAAAAATATACAGGACTTTCTGATACACAGCATTTATAAAAGCCTTGTACTAATGAATTAAATGTTGTGAAGAATTTGGGAACATTCCCTTGTGGAAAATGTGCTATATGTAAACATGTTGTAAATGAAGTGAATAAAATAAATGGCAAAATTTTTGATACAAAAGGCAAATATACATGTATGAGCAAAGGTGTTGTGTATGTCATATTCTGTGATTGTAACAAATACTATATTGGAGAAACAAAAAGAATGCTAGCAGATAGGATAAAAGAACATATTAGAGATGTTAAAAATAATAAAATTACTAGTCCTATTGCTGAGCATTTTAACTCAGTACACCATGGAAATATTGAGAATATAAAAGTGTCTGTTCTGGAACATGTTCCATTATATTATAATGATGTTGATAGGCAAAAAATATGTTAAGACAAAAGGAATGCATTTTGATTATGAAATTTGGGACTTTGCATCCACATGGAATGAACAGAGAATGTAACTGGCAATGTCTTGTTTAAGACTATGACTTTAAATATATTCAAGCTATGTGATTTGATAGTTTAATTATGTAATTGATTGATTACTTGTTTTTTGTATATATTGCAAGTGTTTTATGAGTTTTACTGTTTTACTCTGTAAAGGCTGTTGGCCGAGGCGCTAGAGAAGGAACTGTTCAACGAAATAAATTTTATTGGAAGGTAGAGCTGGGACTCACTGATAGTCTTTGTTGTTTATATATATACATCTTGCTTGCTGTTGTTTTAATAATACAGGGTACTTGTGTTGCGTTCTGGAGTATCATATTATCTGTATCTACTAGTGTTTTTTGTATATTCACAATGTCGATGAATGCTTCTGCAAGTGCTGATCCAGGAATTCCACAATCGAATCAACCAGTGAATTTCATTTCCATGTGGAAGGAGAGGGATGATAAACTAGCATCCAGGGATCCTTGGAGCGGAGTTATTACTGACTGTTCATCTAAATACACTGAATTGGAAAAGGCGATGGTAAAGGAAGTGACCACTTTTTATGATACTAAATTGTTAGAAAAATACATCAGTCTAAATATAACCCCTAGAGGGTTAAGAGTGGAACGCCTACCTGCCTATGAGTTCGGAGAGGAAGAAGCAGATCTTTCCGCAGAATGGAAGGCAGTTTCATTAAATTGTACTATCAGCTGGTTGGGTATCCTCATTAAAAGAAATGAGAGGATACTCGGCAGAGTCCGTGCATCCATTCTGCAATTACAAAAAGAACTGGTATGCGAAAGCTCAAGCGTTGTTTTTGAAGGGAACATGATAGATATCAAAGCCAGAGTGTCCAAAGTTGAATCGGAGGTAATCATACGTAAGAAAAAAAAGCTTTTCAGAGACATCAAAGACCATGAAACAGGCAAGCTATTTTCATGGCAGTATAGCTTTAAAAGAAAGCGCGGAACCAGACGTGACGTCAGAGGGCCCGTCAGAAGTGGTTCAGTTGGGGATTCTACGCTTTCTTCAGTCGACACGGAGTCCACAGGAAGGAAGAGTGTTTCATTTGAAAATTTAAACTTAGAACAAGATGTGGAGACCAGGGCGCAGGATGTCGTAGACAACTCCGGACAAAATTCAACGCAAAATACAGCACAGAACAGAGGAAAGGGGCGTCGTTTTCAGAACAAAAGTAGCAGAAGATGATGATAGTCCAGTCGGACATTATAACTTTGACTCTAGTATTTCTTGTATTTCTTTTGCCAGGGATGTTGCACACGAGGACTTTTTGTTATTACAGACCAATGAGACTGCCAGCAATTCTGCATTATCATCTAAGGAAGGTGAGTCTGGTCGTATTTTGAATTATTCTGACTGGGACATTACAGTTGAAAGTAGAAATGTGCTGTTTAAAGGGCCCAAATTTGTTCCAACACGTTTCCCTTCTTTATCGGACATTCTATTAGATGTTAAGCATTTTTGCAGAAAATTGCATTTAAGGGTATTTTTTGAAGAAAATAGAATGGAAAGGGAAACGGAGAGGGGAACGGAAATCGGACTGAATGACACTACAGATTCTATTCTGGACAGTTCGTTAATGGACATTTCTTTGCACCAGAATGATTTGGTAGATATTTTCACTGTTGAAGAAAATGCATTAAATGTGAATGATGATGGGTTTAACACTGGTTATGGTAGATTTGATATGCCAAGAATGCCCTACGATAGTAAATTCAATGTGCCTAGAAATAGTGTAGCTCTACTAGTTTTTGAGAAAACATTAATCAAGCAGCTAGAATGTGAATATGAAAAGTTTGTTAAAAGTAAAAAATTATATAATTTGAATAAAAAAGAATGGCATGCTCTATCAGCCATGAAAAAATGTAACAAACATTTAGTTTTCACCCAAGCTGACAAAGGAGGTAACTGGGTGATTTTACCCAGGGAGAGATACAATATGGTGGCATTAGAGCTCCTAAATGATGATAAGATCTATACTAGGTTGGTTTCCAACAGGTTAAAGGATTTCAATTCTGCATTATTAGAAGTCCTAGAAAAGGGCGAACGGTTAGGATTTTTCACGTCCAAAGATGTGAAAAGGATGTACATAGAGAACCCAAGGAATGCCAGGTTTTTTATTATTCCTAAAGTTCACAAAGACGTGAAGAACCCACCGGGTCGCCCTATAGTTTCAGGGAAGGGCTCATATTTGCAAAACGTGGGAATTTTCTTGGATTCAGTGTTAAAACAACATTTACATAAGGTACAAGCCCATGTCAAAAATACCAGGGAAGTAAGTGAAGACGTGAGAAACATGTTCTGGGAACAGGATTTTTACTGGGCAAGTGTAGACGTTAAGTCGCTGTATACAAGTTTTAACAAGTATTGGGGTTTGGTGTCCATAGAAAAGATGTTGGGGGAAGGCCCGAGAACGAATTATATAATACAACTTTTGGAGTTCTGTCTAACTCACAATTGTTTCGAGTTTGAGGGAGAATTTTTTCTGCAAAAAGAAGGGACAGCTATGGGGGCACCTTATGCACCCTCATATGCTGTCCTTTTTATGGCCCATTTTGAAAATTCCTTCATTTATACAAATAATTTTTTCAAGAAGAAGGTGGTCAAATATAAAAGATACATTGACGATCTACTCTTTTTGTGTAGGGGGGATCCCTCGGATTTTGACATATTCATTTCTGAAATCAAAAAAAATCCTTGTGGTTTGGATTTCACATATACTAAAGGGGGTAAGAGCATACATTATTTGGATGCTGAATTCTATGTAGGATTCAATAACAGGATTCAGTTTAGACCCTTTTACAAAGAGACAGCCGCTGACAATTTTTTGCATGCTTCCAGCATGCATAGCGGGTCCTTATTAAACTCTTTACCTTCAGGGGAGTTCAAACATATTGGTGGTAATATTTCTGATCTGACTACGGTGGGAAATGAGTTTGACAAAATAGAAAGCAAATTAAGTCTGAGAGGTTATCCAATGGCTGTAATTAGATCAGCAAGAATAAATGTTGAGAAGGAATTGGGCCTGACAACATCTGAAAGTTTGGAGCGTTCTGATAGGAAAATAGTCAGAAATAAACATCCAAGTCCTCATGTTTTTAAAGGAAATTGGTCGGGAAGTACTGAAGCAGAAGTTAGTAAGCAAGAGAAGTTATTTTTTGTTACTAAGTTTTCCCATTTTTCTGAGATCTTAAGGGAAACAGTTCTAAACTTGTGGCCAATAGTTTTGGGGGATGACAGAGTAGGGAATCTTTTCCACAGCAAAATCATCTTTTCGTATGGCAGATATCCCAATTTAAAAGAGATTTTGAACACCAGGCATGGTTTGGGGGACAACACCAGAATAGAAAAGGTAGGGACATACAGATGCGGCAAGTGCAAGATTTGTAGCAAAGTAAGGAATTTAGATGGCACAAAGATCAACAATGTGAGATATAAAGCTTTAGAATATTATGATTGCAATTCGGCAGGAGTAGTGTACATTATAGGTTGTGGTTGTAGCAAGCAGAAATGGTATATTGGTCAAACTACCAGAAAAGTAAAATTGAGAATTATGGAACATCTGGGAGACATCAGGCATAATAGACTGGAGAGCCCTGTGGCCAAACATTTTGCGGACTTCCATAAGGGGACAATAGATGGATTTATATTTTGTGTGTTAGGTAGGCCAACAAATGCAGAGGGTGATGCTGGATTCCATAATAGATTACTGGAAATGGAGTCCAAATTCATTTTGAATTATAAAACTCACTTTCCAAATGGTATGAACCTTGAAATGTGAACATTGTACATCAAAAAGCAATAAGGAAAGACAGTTTTTGGTAAAAATAAAAACTAAAATATTTTTATAATTAATCTAACAAAAAATTAAATATTTAAAATTAAAATATATTTATTTATATATACTATTTGGCATAAATTTAAAAAGAATACATGGGGTCATATATTGTTCATTATAATATTTAGAATGAAATTTCATTTACCATACTAGTGCTAAAGTATATAAATGATGTTTTGCACTTAATGTTTATTCAAAATGTTTTTTTGAAGTTTTTAGGTATTATATGGGAACAATGTATTTGTTAATGTTCTTAGCAATGTTCATCAAGTTATTTCAAAAAAAGTTCACCTAATGGTTGTTGAATGGTTTAATTAATTATTTGATTGTATTTAATTATGTTAATTTCACATGGTTAAGGATATAAAAGGTGTGGTGATATGTAAGACAAATGTATTCCTTGAGAAGGCGAAGGCCGCGGTACCAGAATGCAATAAAGTAAGAAGTCTGTTTCACCAACTACAGGGTACTTGTGTTGCGTTCTGGAGTATCATATTATCAGTATCTACTAGTGTTTTTTGTATATTTAGAATGCTTTAGCTAAGCATATTTACATGGAAGATGATACTCATGCCTTTAGTTTTAGGGTATTGGATATGGTAGAACAAAGCATCAGACTGGGAGATGTTAATAATGCAGTAGAACAGAGAGAGAGATAAGGTGGATAGTAAGATTACAGGCAGATGTACATCCAGGGTTGAATGAGCATGTTCCTTTAAAGCCCATTTTAAAGGCACAAAACTTATTTAAATAATTAATTTATTGAAACAATTTGCTTAAGTAATGCATTATTGGTCATGTGATAATGATTTTTTAGTATTTATTTAGTTTGTATTGGTCTGAAGAAGTGTTCAGGAGAGCATGAAAGTGCTAACCTTATATTAAACTTAGTATTGTATTCTACTCTGACGTGGCGGTTCTGTGGATTTTATTTTAATTTGTTTTTCTGGTGTTCTTGTCATTTCCACAGACCCTTTATTCCACAGTGGATTACTTCTTTATCGTTAACTAACTGTACCTTGCTTTTAACACGAGAGTTCTGTGACTTTCAGTTGTATAGTATTTGCATCAATTTACCAATTTCTTAATTAACCAGTGGCAATGGTTGCAGTGTAAATTTAATGAATGTTGCTGGAGGGGTTCTTTATTCTGATGAAGTCTTCTTAGTAAGACAAAAGCGCTTAATAAATTGCACATTTTAAACTATTGTGAACCCTCGATGCATTATTTTCATTCAAGCCATAAAAGCCTTTAAAATAAAATGTTTTTCATGTAATGCTTAATGTTTTAATGCCTGTCACTGATCACTACAGCTGTAGCATTTTTCACACTGCTGTTTCAACCAGTTGTTTTGTAGTTTTAACATAGGTTCATAGGTTTATACTAGGCTATCTGCCCTAAGGCATTTATAAGCCTAGCCCAAATTTTTGTGGCTTACGCCACCTCTTATATGAAAAAATACTGTGCCCATTAGTTTGTTGTGCCTCTGTCCAGCAGTGACACAGAGATGATTCCCGAGGTAAACCTACGATCTCCCATCCACAGGTCTAGATTTCTCTTGAACAGAGTCAGCGAGGTGCTCTGCCTCACATGGACCGGGATTTTATTCCACAGCATAGGGAGTCTCTGAGTGATAAATCTATCCCTCCAGCACGTCCTATTTATATCCGTGCTAAGGTTTAAGTCGCTTGCTCTAGTGGTTTTGGTGGATTTGGATTTTTTGAGGTGGAGCATGTCCATTAATTCCGGGTTGGACATGGCCTTGTATGTCAGGCACATGCCACCTCTGAGCAGACGGTATGCGACTGAATAGAGCTGGAGTTTCTGCAATCTGGCAGCATATGACAGATTTTGGAGTCCCTTTATCCTTTTGGTGAGGAACTTTTGGGATCTCTCCAATTGCTGCAGATGTCGGGTGAGATACATCCCGAATGGGGCATTGTACTCGATCATTGGTCTGATAAGTGAAGAGTACAGGGGAACAATGACCTCACTAGATCTGGATGTGAATCCCTTCATGATCAGGTGGGCAATGTAGAAGGTCTTTCTAACCACTTTAACAATGTGGGTGTCAAAAGAAAGGCCACTGTCAACCTGGGTCCCCAGGTCCCTGATAACCTCTTCTGTGCTTAGTGGATTGCCACCTATATGGTAGCTTGGGGTTACCTTGTTTTTCCCGAAGGGTATGACTATACATTTTTTGGCGTTTAACTTCAGGCCATGGCTCTGGCACCAGCTATCTGTTTCCGTGAGTCCCTTCTGAAGGATATCCGTGTCTGATGCACTTTCCACTATGGCGCCCAGTTTGCAGTCGTCTGCAAACTTTGTCAGCCAAAGTCCTCCTATGTTGGCCTGTACTTCTGAGAAGTAGATGCCAAACAATAGGGGGGCCAAGGACCGAGTCCTGTGGGACACCACTTGTGACCGGCTTGGAGTCTGACACAGCGCCAGCAACTCTAACCCTGTGGGTTCTGTCCTTAAGCCAGTTTGCAACCCATCTTGTGACATATGGGTTTACATTTAAGCTGGTAAGTTTTTCTACAATACCCGAGTGGGGTATTGTGTCGAAAGCCTTTGCAAGGTCAAGGTAGGCTGTATGGACTGCCTTTCCCTCATCAATGGCCTTGGTGACTGTTTCGAAGAAGTCGACCAAGTTCAAAAGGCATGATCTTCCCTTGACAAAGCCAAACTGGGTCGGATCCTATGTCTTCAAGTCCCCTATATCTTTGTTTATGAGCTCCATTATGATCCTTTCCATAGCTTTGCAGACTAGACTTGTTAAGCTTATGGGGCGGTAATTACCAAGGTCCGTAGAGGTGCCGCCTTTGTGGAGTGGGACAACAGTTGCCGTACGCCACTCCTTGGGCACGTATCCTGTGGTAAGGCTGAGATTAAACAGCTGCCTTATGTGCGGGTTTAATTCCTCATTTAGCTCATGTAGCACACAGCCGGGGACACCATCCGGTCCCATTGATGCTGTGTTTTTAGCTTTAGAGAGAGCAGCTTTCACCTGCGCATTTGAGATGTCCGGGAGGCTACACTCGGCTGGGATAGTTATCTCTCCTTTAGGGGGGAGGGGGTGAAGTTTGCACTAAACCTGTCTGCCAGTATGTTGGCAATGTCTGTGGGTTCAGTGATTTTTGTATAATTTTGGACTAATTCTGAGCATATCTGGGAGTTTCCACCCAGGTTCCTAACATAGCTGAAAAAGGCCTTATGATTGTCCTTTGAATCCATGACAATTTTTCTCTCAAAATTGGCCTTAGTTGATTTTATGAGTGCTCGTATTACTAATAATGATCAGGGGTGACTTCCCTTTTATGGATTTTGTTCTATCATGTAATAGCTTTCTCCTCTTATTGTAAAGTTTGTTAATGGCTGGGGTCCACCAGACTGGACGTTTGCCCTTTGTGGAAAGAGTCTTGGTTTTATTTGGGATTGCCTGATCCATGCAGTCCTGGAGGTGTTCATAGAAGGCATTTGTAAGGGCTTCCACAGCTTGGGTTGTGGTTTCCACTGGCTCAGGGGCCTTGAAGGATACCACACCAGTCTTGAGTAGTGTGAAGTTTGCTTTAGAGAAGTTCTTCACTATGGTCTTTTTGTTTGGGGTGGGGGCGGGATGTGGATTTCCAGTGAGATTAGTTTATGATCAGATCTCACCAATGAGGGATATACTTCGGTGTGGAGCATTTTGTCCCCATGTTTGTGACAATGAGATCTAGTATATTTTCTCCTCTCGTGGGAACAGTGACTAGCTGTTCCATGGCATTTGAATTTATGAACTCCAGGAACCATTGGGCTAGAAAGTTAGGGCTTGAGTAATGTTCCCAGTCTATATTCGGGTAGTTGAAGTCACCCAATATGATGGTGTTTGGAGATACATTTATACCCTCCAGTGTCTTCAGGAAGGCTGTGTGGGGTTCCTGAGTTTGAGAGGGTGGCCTGTAGCATGCTACAATTTGTAGAGCAGTTTTGCCTATGGTTAGTTGCACCTGGATGGTTTCCGAAGCTTTGTGCGTTGCCACCAACCTGGAGGTGTGGGTATCCTTTATGAATATGGATACACCCCCTCCTTTTGTGGTGTGGTCCGGGTTTTGGGACGCACCATAATATGTTTTAATGATTGTTTTGTTGCAAAATTAGTGTAATGTACTTAAGTAGTTGTTTGAAATTGTAGCATTTTAAAACAATACTGTACCAGTCATGATACCCTCCCCATCTGTCAAACTGCAAACTGAAAAGCAATTGGACCACCCCTAAAGAAACATTCTGTCAATAAAATATTATGGTGTTACTCTACAAGGTTCAGAGAAAAGTTATTTTAGATGCAATACCCTGGGATGAATATTTCAGCACTAGACAAGTGAAAGTGGGACCTATCTACATCTCTAAGCTATCTTACATCAGTTGCAGGAACTCACAATTAAAGATTTCAGTCAGTTGGCCATCCTGACTGCATGGCTAAGCTGAAAGTTTGATAAAACTAAGAGTTTTGGAAGGTGCCATGACTGATTTTGGGCTGGAGATAATAGGGAAACTGGGGCTGATTACAGTAATAAAGCTGCAATGTTTTTTTCTTTGTATGCCTTTTTTGACATGGGTCATATGGTGTGAAGTAAACTGAAACAGTGGCTGAAATTTTATCTGAAATATGCTTTTTCTAAAAGAAATGCAAATGGTATTTTCTAGTAGTTTTACAAATACAGGGAAATGCTGAAGCAAGTGCTGAAGAACAACAGTCCAGTTTTCCAAAAACTGTGCTAGATGTGAAAAAATTTTGGGGGTGCGCAGAAATTTTTTATGACGTAGACAGACTGTGATCCAGGCAGATATTGGAAGTTTTTAAATGTTTTTTTTTTTTTCAGATGTTATGCCTGGGAAACAGAAACAATATTTACAATTGAAATACCTAATATTCTGAATTATCTCAGACATAAATGTTACTTGTATAAATATAATTAGATGAGGCCTAAGGTTATGAATTATATTTCAGGATGAAATTCATGAAAATGTGAAGATACAGCTAAAAAACAAGTTGCATTTAAGACAATTATGTTTTAGGAATTCTGGAGAAATGTTTTAGATGATTATTTCAAAACACACAGCGTTATCTCTGTGCTGAAAAGGAAAAACAAGCTGACAGTGTATTAAAAATGATTTATAGCTATAGCTGCATTCACCTTGTAAAATCAATCTGACAGCCTAAAACATTGTTTCCCTGCTTGACTGCTATGTCTAACCAAGAATGAAATAATGCTCAACATATAGATTTTAGTTCTAAGCTTTTGGTACGTTTTGTCCTGTTTACAATCTAGAAAGACAAATGATAGCACTGCACTGGTCTGTGTGTGTGTGTGTGTGTGTGTGTGTGTGTGTGTGTGTGTGTGTGTGTGTGTGTGTGTGTGTGTATATATATATATATATATATATATATATATATATATATATATATATAGATCAAGGACTATTGAACAAAAGTTCAATAGTCTGAATCCACAATAACTGAATGCACTTTAACAAAAGTGCTTTCACCGGAAAAACGCTTTCGTTAAAGTGCGTTCGAAAAAAAACAAAACAATAAATCTTCTTTTATGCAGGGGGCAAGCCCCCCTGCACCCCCGTGTGGGGTCCTGTGTCCCCAACACCCCCCCTACTTTTATATTCTCACTCTAAGGTCGCACTACAGTGGGGAAAAGGGAATTCTCCCTTAACCGCACTGTAGTGCGACTGGCACAACCCAACCAGCATACTTAACCGAAAGTGCTGCTTCGGTGAACAGCACTTTCGGTTATGTATGTTCAGTGATTTCTGCTATTTTTTTTTTTGCCATAATAGTATTTATTCAAGTTGAATAATTCTAAAAATCTGTTAAGGTTGCATGCATATTAAAGGGAGTAGAATGTGAGAGGAACTGATTTAAATATGCTGTTAGAAAAACAAAACAGTGGTTAAGATTTAACAGTTCTTAGCAAAATGCACAACAACACAATGGCAGCATTTTGCTTTGATTAAAACTATGAATCAGGCAAGCACATGTACCTCGAAGACTATAATTTCAAGCAGGTCACACAGGATTTAGCATTACAATTCTTAGTATAATCACTCCAGAAAACATGACAGATGTTTTACTGAGAATCAGGCCTAGGTTTGAAACTGATTTCTTTTACACTTAACAACTTTAATTGTAAGACATTGGAAATCAAGGTACTGAAAAAGTACATTATGTAAGTCCTACTTCTATGTAACAGTAGATTTTTGTAGGACACACTGCCTTACTGCATTTGGGTAGAAGTGCCCTATTACCCTCCTCTGGCAGTCTACCAAAGCTCATAGTCCCTCTTTCTGCCTTACACACCCATTGGTGAAACCCCTTCTGTTTTCTAGGGTCCCACAGGAAGAGAGAACGGATATGCAAACTTTGTGAACACCTACTGTTCCAAACCAAAACCACACACACAACAATAATAGCTCTAGAGTGTCGTTCAGTGTCAATCCAAAAACCAAGCTGTGTACATCTAAAAAGGGCTATGGTGGGTGGGTACGCTAGTAAGGCAGTGTGTTCTACAGACATCTACCGTTACAGGTAAGTAGGACTACAGCTGTACTAGATTTAATAAACATACTGCCTTATTGGCATTTCTGTATATTCCCAAAGCTTACCCAGCCTGTAAGGAGGAAGAATAAAGGTCCAGGAGCCCCTGGAGAATTATCCTAGCAAAGTCTGGTCTAGATCTGTAAATGGCATCCAGCTTGTAGTGCTTTGTAAAGGTATGGGCAGAGCAAGTTACTGCCTCTAGAATACTTCTAGAGTTCACGCCTTTCCAATATGTCACAAAAGAGGAAAAGGCCCTAGTGGAATGCTCCTATATCTTGCCTGGATTTGCCTTGTCATAGTGGGTGTAACAAAAACAGTACCAGAAGACAACCAATGTGCAAAGTTTGCTTAAAGATAGATTAACTCTTCTTTGCCCCTGTGTAAGAAATAAAACATATTTCTAAAGGATTTTGTTCTGTCAAGGTGGTACCCGAGCTGCCAGTGCACATCTAAGGTATAAATGATCCTCTCTCCCTTATTCTTAGTTTCTGTGAAGAACACAGGGAGGTTGCTAGACTGATGTTAAACTGAATTCTGAGACCACATTCAGCATGAAAGAGGGGTTAGTGCATAATATAACCCTATACCTGTGGAATATAAGGTAAGGTTGTTACACTATGAGAGCTTGCAGCTCGAAGTCTCACCTTACAGATGTCAGAGCAGTAAGAAAAACAGTACAGGTTGGAAAGGTGGTAACTTCAATTTTTCCAGGACATAGTTGAGATCCCACAAATGAGGAATTTGCTTGTGAGGGGATCACATATGCAATACTCCTTTCATACACTCTTCTATTGAAAGAGATGCAGAAAGAGGGGAATCCACTGGCAGAGAAGCAAAAATGGACACTAAATGCACCCTAATGGACACATGATAAGCATCCTGATGTCACTCACACAAATATTTTAAGACCAGAGGGATGTTAACTTCAAGGAACCCCCTGTTTTCATTCAGGCACCACATAGAAAAGCTAATCCATTTGTAAACATAACATTTTCTATTAGCAGGTTTTTTGGCCTCCTTTAACACCCGCTGTACATCTTCATGAAGCAAGTATATAAATAGAGTCAAGACTGAATCATCCATGCTGTCAGGTGCAGTTGCTCCAAACTGGGGTACATCAGTCAACCCTGAGACTGTGTGACCAAATCTGGAGTATGAGGAAGTATGCTGTAATTGCCTTTGACTAATACCATTAGAAGGGAGAACCATGATTACCTGGGCCAACAGGGGGTCACCACAATGATGTTTGATATTTCTTTCTGAATCTTCATAAGTACCTTGTGAATGAGTGGAAAGGCTGGAAATGCATACAGGAGCATTCCTGTCCAAGGGAATGAGAATGTGTCTGTCCTCTAAGCATGGCTGCAAGGATGTCTGAAACAGAATTTCTCCAGCTGTTTGTTTTAAAAGGAGGTGAACAGATTTATTTCAGGAATTCTCCACATCTGGACTAGATTCAGGAACACCATTGCCTTAAACTGTCACTTGTGTCAGTCTGCCCAGGATCTGCTTAGTCTGTCTGCCACAATGTTTTACTCTGACATGCTGTATGATGTCTACAGAGTCACAGAATACTGTAAAGCCAGCTCATAGGTCATCACTGCCAAATGGCACACAGGGTATGACCTTGTACCCCTTTGTTTATTGAGGCAACACATCACTATGGTATTGTCCAGGAGGTCATAGGTGGTGAAGGACTTCCAAGGCATGGATCACTGCAAACAGGTAATATTGATGTGTTTCTGCACATCTTTGGGCTCCCAAGTGGCCTACACTTGCACACCCATTGACACAGCTCCCCAGTCAAAGTTGGACAAATCTGTTCGGACAGATTGCGTCAGAACAACTGAGAAAAAATGAAATCCTAGATTGAAACTCAGCTGTGCTTTCCATCACAGTAACTCTTATCTGATGAAGTCCAGCACCAGTAACTGGGATTCCAGGGAATGTAACTGCTGGGTCCAACACTTTCGTACATACCACTGAAGTTTCCTCATGTGGAGATGGGCCAATGGTATCATGAGAATTATGGTAGACATTAATCCTAGATTTTTTTAGGAATTCTCTTGATTGAGGCAACATTCCTTCTCGAGAATTCCTGATACAACATCTGGTGGGACAGGACCTTGTCATCAGGAAGAAAGGTCATTCTTTTTTAAGTGTCGATTAAGCACCCATGAAAGATGAGTCTTTGTGGGGGTGTTAGGCATGACTTCCAAGGGTATAACTTGAACCCTAGTTGGGAGATGAAGGGTGAGACCTACTCTAGTGATTCCAAACACTTGGATACAGACTCTGCACAAATTAGCAAGTCATCCAAGGAAGGAAAAATGTGATACCAAGAGTTCAGGGTGGGAGTGCTGGTGTTACTCATAACCTGGGTTTTAAGCCCGAGGGAGTTGGGGGGTTGGTATAATGGTTAAAGTGTTTACCTCACAGAAACAAGATGCAGGTCTTGATTCTCACTCTTGAAAGGAAAATTGACTAGCTTAAAATGGCCCACAAAAGCAGCTAGCCTAGTACTTACTTATGAACTTATAATCAACAGTGTGAATAATGTATCTATCCATAGTCACCAAATCAGGTGAAAACACAGTCAGAGTTTGCTGCCCTGCAACCTGATGGGTCTCCAACATGATGCCAGAGCAAGGCATTTTGTAAACACTGGAAGTGCAGGTGCAGTGGATAGTCCAAAGGGGATTGCAGAGAAGTGATAGTACTAATCAGGCACAACAAATCTCAGAAATCTCTTGAAGCGATGAGCAGTGGGGATATGATACTATGCATTACTAAAGTCCGGGTTCACCAAGAAGCAGTGATCCAGCAGAAGAGGAAGCACTGTCTTCAGGGTGAGGATCTTGAACTTGGGGGGCATTGACAAAAATATTCAGAAAGGATAGGTCCAACACAGGTCTCTATGACAGCTCTTTTTTGGGAACCAGGAAAATACTGGCATAGAAACCTTTCATTCATGTGTTGGAGTATAGGAGGGAATAAAAAGGTCTAGTCTGGCGGTTAAGGGTCCCCCGAATGAAGATGGATGTTTCTTCCACTGCCACTTGTAACCTCTGGCAATGATGTTGAGCAACCATTTGTCAGAAACCACTGACATACAGACTGCCTTGTGGAGAAGGGCACCCATAGGGGAACTTGGGAATGAAGGGTGCCAAGCCACGACATAGTCATAGGAAGCCCTCTTGTTAGGTTTGGTGGAGTTCTTGTCCTGCCATTTCTTTTTGGTGCCTTGGTTTTTGTTCATCTTGAACTTCTGTTTGTTGGGCCACTGAAAAGTAAACTGCTTATTGGGGACAACCTGGGAATAAGAAACATTTTAGACACCCCTTGCATCAGTCTACCCCAGTCATCTCAGTGTTTTATGATATGATTACATGCTATACCAAACACAGAATCAGAATCAAGCTGAGCATTCATAATGTCATTATTTGGGTCTATATTATATGCTTGAAGGTTTAAAACTTTGACTCTCATATGATCGCCACTATATGAGCGAAGTTTTAAAACTTAGAACAAATAATAAAAAATTTAATAAAAACAAAAAAACTTACCTGAATGCTCTGGGCAGGGGGCAAGCCCCCCTGCACCCCCACACCCCCTGCTACTTAAATATACCAACTCTGAGATCACACTACATTGAAGTAAAGGGAAATATTCTCTACTGCGATCTCTGGTGAAATTTGCGAGCTTTCAAAAGTTCACTCATATGGTGCCGACCATATGAAGTTCGAACTTTTGAATGTTCGAGATTTCTAATGGAACCCCATTTTTAACTCATCAGATACATTTTAGCTGTGCAACCAAGCATACCTCCTTACCGCAACCAACACTGCTGCATTTCTAGAAACAGTGTTGGCCCCCTCCAAGGCACTTTTTAAAACATGTTTAGGAAGTTGGGAAACACTGAAGACAACCTCTTTCATAAAGCTTTTCTGCTCAGCAGGTAATAATGCAGCAAACTCTTCAAAGCTATACATACACCTCAACACAAACTTCCACATAAAACACTAGTAATTAAACACCTTAAAAATAACAAGGTGGACTGCGTCAGCTTCTTTCCCTGAAATTCTAGCCATTTGCCTAGTTTATCTGAGGGACTGGATTTGATGAAGACATGGTCTTTTTATTGGAAAAGGTTGCTGGAGACACAGAAGCAGGGTCCACAGACAAGGGGGCTTGGATGCCAGGCATAGCCAAGGACACACTGAATTTCTTAATCACTTTTTTTTACAAAGAAACTCATTCACCAGAGGAGAATTGCAAGCTTTCATAAAACCATCCTCCAATGCTGGGATCAATGCAGGGAAGGTCGCCACAACTGGGGTCTCATCCTGCAAAACATCATATACCCTGCTGATCTTAGGGGCAGCCGCTGATTGCTCCTAACTGAATACATCCCTAAATCTAGCCATCATTTGGGAAAAGAAAACATCTGTTTGGGTTTCTGAACCGGTTCATTCTCAGAGGAAACTGACTGCTCAAAACTGACACTTCCGAAACATCAGATTCCCTTCAAAATTAGGATCCTTGAGTGGTTGAACAGGGTTGGGAGTGCTTATGTTACTCATGGCCTGAATATAAACTGCATAATCAACAGTCTGAACAATGGATCTAGTCATAGTCACCAGTTCAGGTGAATACACAGTCGGAGACTGCTGCCCTGTAACATGATGGGTCTTCTGTATAGATTTTGCATGCACTACGGTAGTGGGGGAATATCCAGGGTGAGATGTATTAACACTGGCAACAGATTCTGCACCCCTGTCTTCCCCTGCACCTAAACAGCTTGGTTCTCCTGTACCTGAACCAGGCTATGGTACAACCCCAGAAGACTTGTCTAACATTCATGTCATGCACATTTGTGGTTCTTTTGCAACACCAAGGGACCTGCAGGCAAATGAAGGTGAGTTGTCCGATAGCTTGGCAAAGGCTACTGTAGAGTCACAAATAGGCTTAGGCATATTTCTTGATTTACCTCTATGTTTTTTAGGTACACAAAAGTAGATGGTTGAGGGCACCGTATCTGAGTCCAGCAAGTTAGGGGGACAAAAAAATATCCAGAGCAATACCAAATAATGGTTGTACAGCCAGCCCAGTAAAAAATTAAGAAATCCCACTATTCTCTCTCTAAGTAGCAATCTGAAGTCTATTACTGCAGGGATGCTGTTCTGAACACTGCACCAATTAAAATGCCAGTGGTTGCACTAACACACTACAAAGCAAAAATGTATGTACCAAAGTCCCCCCAATTATTACAAAAATATAGTTTCAGCCCGAAATGATTAGAAACAGCATAAAACAGTTTTAGACAAGGAAAAAAGTATAAACTTATGAAAAATTCTATCAGAAATGTTTAACAAACAAAACTTTGCCAAAATCATGATTTAAACAGAAAAAAATCATTTAAATGCTGTAATCCAACTCAGTCACCTCAAATAATCATAATGTCAAAGAAAAAACTGCAATACCAGCAAATTTTCCTGTCAAAACTTCCAACAAAGCTTTTAATAAAGAGTATAGGCCTTATATTGTTCAGGCAAAGTAAAAACTCAAGTATATACAACATTTCCAATAAGACAAAACAGTCAAAGCAGCAGATTATGCTATTGAAACACACAGAAAAAGGAGAGGGAGCAAATAAAACCCAAAAGGTCTCTTATCTGAACTCAGCAGTTGAAAAGATCCAGAATAACAAATAGTCTTCCAAAAGATCTTTCTCATGCTGTGGCACTAGAAAAATGGGAGGATCACTGCTGTGGGTGTTTAAGGTAGTCCCTCTACTGTCAGGTGATTGGTCCATCACACCTACAGACAGGCAGTGGGAGTGACTCGTAGGTTTGTTAGACTGCTAGAGGAGGGTAGCAGAGCACTACTATCAGAATGCTAGTAGGGCAGTGTGTTTGTTGAACATCAAGACTTGGGTTTAAAATACATAGGACAAAATCCAGAAGTAATAGCCAATGCCTTTAACTCTTTTTTTACCGAGACCATTCATAGAAAAATGGTTCTCCTCACCCCTCAGCTCCTCCCTGCAAACAGTAAGTAAAACTGCCCACCCCCCCTCTACCTAACAACCTAAAACCAACATATGCCTCTTTGAACCTTGAAAATTTGAACCACACTAACTAGCCAACTATTACCAAACCCAGTACTATCTAGCCAACTTATGGGCCGGTGTCATAAATAATCTTTAATAAAGCCCAGACCATAACTGAAGCACCCATTCAACCACACATAAAATAAATATATCCAAAGAACTTCTAAACACCTCCACTACTCCACACGCGCTAACATCATACACCCACTCCTCTATATTTAAAACCCCAAATCTCGTGTCTCCACAAAATGTGAGCTCAAACAACTTTCTACAGCCTATAACCATATAGCCAGCCAACCAAGCATGGCATCATATCAAACTTTTATAACCCTTCACCTCCTTCTTGTTGACTCACTCAAAAACAACAAAACAACAACAATACTCAAAAACTTCTCACTCTCAATAAAATTGACCTTGAACCAGACAACCATATCAACGAAAAATACTTACCCCTATAACCCTCTCACATACATAAGAACATCTAAAGCCCTCCAAGTGCAAACCATAAATCTAACATCTAATTGGTTCGCTCTCAAAGCAGTTTCATTGGACTCTCCCCTCATAGGTGCTCCTTCCCCTCTTGTCTACTTCTCTTCCTCCAATTCTCCCAAATATTCTATTCTTTCACTCCCCTCTCACTGGCTGTTCATAAGTCTGACATAGACTAAGACTATCCTCTGGCTCACTCTCTCCCCCAAACTCCAAGCCACAACAACCTCATTTTACTCCAAAAGCAAAAATGGTTCTCCTTAATACTCTTACAAATAAAAAGCCCAAAACCAAGTTAATGGAATTTTCTTCTATTTGTTTAAACCAAGTTTAAGAACCAAATAATAAAAACTGCCAAGCCTCCAAGTCCAATGTCTGTTACCAATAATTGTTTATTATTATACATGTCCAACAGTCTTATACTTATTGAATATTTGTTAATAACCTTCTTTTTGTCTAAAATCTGATTATCAAATATGTATACAAGATCTATGCTCTGTATATTCTAAGTAACTTCTTAAAAAGCTACTCTCTCATGCGCCCATCTCAAAACCACTATCAAATAGACTAGCCCAATGCCGTTCCACCCCATAAAAAGGTAATGTAATTTATTGAATACTTGACAGCTTTTAGTACGTGATACACAGACATACATCAAAGTATGGACATTTTTCAGCTGAGAACCATGTAGATAAAGTAAACTATATATTTCCATTTTGTCAGGACAGTGATAGTGGCAAACATAAGTAATATGCTAATCCTAATGAAATACCTGTTCCTTCTTCAGCAGGATAAGGCTGTCAGGCATTAAGCCCACTCACATGTAAACTTTACTAGTTTGCCACAGTCCCTCCTCCTATCACATAATAACCTGAGGTGCAAAACGTCTTCAGATCTGAAGTGAGTCATGCAAAACAGAAATGACTTATGACTATGGATCTAAACCTACTATTATCAAGAAGGGGGACAGGAGGGTGGGTATCTTCTAGCTCTGTTATCTGAGAAAATGAGATCCATCCTCAGTAACAGCAGGACAGAGTACCAAACTAATCCTCTTGGGTGGTCTCCATTATCAGAGCATACCCCTTTCAAACATGGCTCCAAAGGAATACCTAAATATCACATTCACCTTAAAAGTGCTTTGTGAATTTGCTGAGAGATGACAAACAAGCAGCTGCATAAATAGCATCCCAAGTTGCATTGTGGAAAAAAGTTAGGGATATAACCGCTGCAGTAGCAGAATAAGCCTTTGGAGCAGATGGACAAGGCTCATTGTGCTTGATGTAACAAAACTGGATGAAGATATTGAGCTTCTTTTTCTTTTGGCTTTTCCTGGTTAGGGGTCGCCACAGCGGATCACCTATCCGCTCATGATTTGCAGTAGAGTTTTACAGTGTCAATTGCCAGCCTGGCACCCAACCTTCCACAGAAGGCACACTTACTTTGGAAATTTCCAAACCATTTTTTTTAAGAGAAAGAAAACAAAAGTTATTTACTTAACCATAACGCTTAATGCTTATTGTCTTCTTCCATCTGTCTCAACTTATGCATATGTCAGATCTGACCGGATCTGATGCTGGCAGCTTTAGACTTTGGATCCAAGGTTCTGGTTCCTCCCCATTCCCATAATGCCCCTCTACTCTAACAGCTCCTCAGATTGAGTTTAACTTCCATACAGACTGATTAATCTGTATCACTTACAGAAAAGAACAAATGGGAAAGACAGCAAAACACAGTCAAGAACTGCAAATAATACAAGACTCCGGACAGATCCAGCATGGTCAACTGAGAGTCTAAGATGGTGACAGTTTGGATGGGGGACAGGGGGAGGGAGGGAAGGTTGAAATGGATAGAAGAAGGCAACACAGATCCAGCATTATATACATATAACTTTTGTATCTGATGTTGTCTTTTCTGTCCATCTCAACTTATAGGTTCATAGGTTCATAGGTGTGTATTAGGCATATGGCCCTGAAGCCTTTACAAGCCTATCCCATAGAAGTTCCCTGGCATCATGCCACTGTTAGTTCTCAGTGCCTCTATCAAGTAGAGCCAGTGGAGTGATCCCCGGGGTGAAC
This sequence comes from Protopterus annectens, assembly GCF_019279795.1. Taxonomy (NCBI): domain Eukaryota; kingdom Metazoa; phylum Chordata; order Ceratodontiformes; family Protopteridae; genus Protopterus; species Protopterus annectens. The sequence goes on along the minus strand of NC_056737.1, from coordinate 453,141,054 downwards.
TTTCTATTTCCCATCCACTCATCAAGATTTCTCTTGAAAAGGGCCAGTGAGGTAATCTGCTTGACATGTATGGGAAGTCTATTCCAGAGCATGGCAGTCTCTGGGTTATGAACCTGCCCTTCCAGCATCTTCTACTGATTGTGGTAATGAGGTTGGTGTGGGGCGGAGGGATTGGGATTTCTTTAGGTGTAACATTTCTAACAGGGCTGGGTCAGACATGGCTTTGTAAGTCAAGCAGAGATCGCCTCTTAATAGACAATATGAGACAGAGAAAAGCTGGAGTTTTTTGAGTCTGTCCATGTAGGGCATGTGTTTGAGGCCTAGGATCCTCTTTGTGAGGTACTTTTGTGACCTTTCCAGCTGTTTCAGTTGTTTAGTGAGGTACATGCCAAATGGGGCATTATACTCGATGATTGGTCTAATGAGGAAGAGTAGAGAGAGAGATGATGATCTCTTTCTTCCTGGATGCAAAACCCTTGGTAATGAGATATGCCACATAGAAGGACTTTCTGACCACAGTGGCAATGTAGAGGTCGAAGGAGAGGTTGCTGTCAACCTGTGTCCCCAGATCTCTTATAACACCTTCAGTGTTCAGTGGGCTACCATCAATGTGGTAATTATTGGGAACTGAGTTTTTCCCAAAGGGAATGACGATGCATTTTTTGGCATTAAGCTTAAGGCCATGGTTTCAACACCAGTCAGTATGGGTCTGAGTCCCCAGCTACAAAAAAAACTGGGAGGTACTATGGGAAGGATATTCCGGAGGATGGTGAAACCAAACAAACCCCTGAACCTAGATTGCAGGTCTAGCTTAGAATGGGAGGCAAATATATGAAATGACCAAGTAGCCATCACATAAATATCATCAGTAGGTACCCTAGGAAAGAAAGACATAGAGGCTGGTACCATTCTTGTTGAATGTGCTTTAGGCTTATTAGGTAGAAAAGTACATTGGCTCTATAAACAAACATAATACAATAGGACAACCACCTGGATAATGTAACTTTGGAAACACTGGATCCTGGTTTATTTTCTGTTAGAAAAGGACACAAAGTTGGTCAGATTTTCTGAAATCCTATGTGTGATGAAAGTAAAAATGTAGCTGATGATGAAAATCCAACAAATTATACAGGTGTTATATACCCTTATTTGAACATTTAGGTGAAAAAAACTGGCAGGTGAATAGACTGATTCAAGCAGGATCTGAACCTGCCTTAGCACAAAAATCTGGATTGGTTTGAAGGGACACCCTGTCTTTGTGAAATATCAGATATGGTTGCTTACAAGACAAGGCTTGCAATTCTGAAATCATCATTGCCATAGTAACTGCCACCAGAAAGAGAGTTTTCTGTGACAAGAATTTCAGGTCTGTCATAGTGACAGGTTCAAAAGGGGATCTAGCTAAGGCCTGTAGTAAGATAGTAATGTACCAAGGGGGAACAGGGTCCCTCAAGGGAGGCTGCAGGAGAAAGATGCCTTTCAAAAAGGCCTTTGAAAGTTACAATAGGGGAATCCTTGTTGCCTACATGAAAATTTGAAATAACTGGCAGCTTAAATTGAATCATAGAATAGCTAGCTCCTTCTTGAAAAAGGTCTGCAAAAGGTCTGCAAAAAAGTCAAGTATAGATGGTAAATGAGTAGAAAAAGGGTCTACCTCTTTAGCTGATGTCCAGATAGAAAATGTGAAGAACACTGGTTGAAAATGTAGAGTTTCTGCCCATCACTGGAAGTGGAGAAACCAAGTGATCAGTTTGAGGCATTTGTTGTGCGGGTGAATCTTGCCAGATGGATGAGAAATCAGGTATGGAGGGAGATCTAGCACTCAGGGTAGATACACTACATGAGGCCACAGAAAGGGGAACTATACTTGCCAAGGCCAAAAGGAGGTGAAGAGGATCACCTTTGCCTTGCACCAGGCAGCTTTCTATCAGGTTATCAACAGAGTAGGGGGTAATCATAAAAGAGATCTGGGAGCAAAGTGTGGACAAATAAATCCATTGGAGACTGCCCACATGAGAAATTAGGGCAAAAAAGCTGTTGCATTTGGTGTTGGAGTGAAGTTACAAACAGGTCACAGCACAGTTCACCTCAGAGACTGAAGATCATGGAAGTCGCTGCCTGATATAGAGACCACTCATGTGGCAGAAGGATTGATCTGTTCAGTTTGTCCTCTAATACACTGGATTTCACCAGTATATACACTGCAAGAAGAAAGTGCTAGAAAGACCTCACCCACTACTAGACCCTCATAGCTTTCTGAAATAAGAGATACAAGTGGGTTCTGTCTTGTTTATTGATGTACCAGACCACCAGCATGCTGTTTGTCTGGATTGTGATCACAACCATGGGGAAGCAGTCCTGAAAGGCCTGCAACACTAGGAGATCTGCCATTATCTCCACTACACTGATGTGAAGGTTGACCTTAATCAAAGACCATGTTCCTTTGAAATAGCCACCTCACCCCAGAAGGGAGGCATCTGTAGTCACTGTGGGTCCTGGCAGGGGGAGAATGAAAGGATGGCCTAATGAAACCAAAGCAGACTTCATCCACCATTGAATATGTTGTCTGCAAATCTCAGTAAACTTGAAGGGGTGATGCATCGAATAGTGAAGAATGATCCACTTTAATACCCTCATGTAGAACCTGGCTTAAAGGACAATACTGATGGATGCTTTTAAAGTACCCAAGACAAAGAGGTTGAAGCTCAAAGGGAGACATTGATGAAAGAGGGCTTGAGAAGCTTGTTGGCATACTGATGGTATCCTTGACCTAGGAGGTTTGACAATCTGCGTGGTGTTGTCCAGATGGTATCCTGTGAATTCTAGTGTGTGGATAGGAGTTAACCTGGACTTCTCCATGTTGATATTGATTCCTAAATTTGAGTACAACTGAGGAAAGAAGTTCTTGGCCTGAATTAGTGCAGCCTTTATGGCAGCAGTGATAAGTTACTCATCTAAGTAAGGAAACACCTGGAACCCCTGCAGCCTGAGATGTACTGCAACCACTACCATGCTCTTGGTGAACACCTGTAAAAGCTGTGGTAAGCCCAAAGGTCATTGCTTGGAAATGAAAATGACTGGCTCCCAGCCAAAAGTAAAGAAACCTCATCAAATGCCTTGCTATCTTGATGTGATGCCAGGTGTTTTGAAGGTCCACTAAGCATATCCAGTCATCATTCCTCAGAACAGGTAATATGGACTCAACCATGACCATCTGGAATGAAGTCTGTTTTAAGAATTGATTTAGCTGACTGAGGTCAAGAACTGGCCTGGGGTTCCCATTCTTTTTTGGAACTAAAAATAATCTTGAATAGACTCCTGGTCCTTGCTGGTCTGATGGGACCTACTGATGGCTTGTTTGTCTAGTAGCCTTACAATCTCATTGGCTGCTGCCTTTCTCTATGGGATATTGAGAAGGCTTTGGGGTAAAAAAAAGAAAGGGAATAAAGTAGTCTCTGGTTATTACTCTCCTAATCCAGGAATCAGAAGTGATGGCCAAAAAGGAGTAAGGGTGCAGAGATAAGCACCCCCTGACTGCCTCCAGGATAGAGCAGTCAGGCAAGCTTTCAGGAATACTGGAAGGTTTTGTCAGTGAATGGCCCTCGAAACCCTTGGTTTTGTGGACCACCACTGTCTCTTGAACAGTGTTGATTAGTATTTTTCCCACTATTCCAGGGGGTGTTTCTATCTCCAGGACTGTCCTGAGCAAAGCCCTGGTATTTTTAGAACCATAGTTGTTTCCTACCATTTTGGTTTCAGTAAAAGGACCTTTTTGGGGTGGAAAAGCAGATGCCAATGGCAGACATGGTTTTGAGATTCTGCTCACTCCTGATAATGGTGTCCTTGAGTTTAGACCTAACAAGGGTGGACACATCAAAGGAGGCATTCAAAAATGACTTTTTGAAATTCTTCAGAAAGTCACGCAGATGCATCCAGGCATATAGCAATGCCTGCTGCTCTTTATGTGCGACCCACAGGGTTAAACAACAAGCACATAGGCAGATTTGAAATTGACTGCATGGTGGCCAAATATGAACTCAGTGTTTTGCAGGACTCTGCTGTCATGGTACCCAAGAGAGATTTGGAGAGTTATTTAGTTAAATCTCTCTGAAATCTAGTCAAACAGGCAAGATAATTCAGTGCACAGACAGTAAATGTCACTGAAGCATAACCTAGCTTTCCAGATTTATTCTGGGCCCAAGACTCCCTGTTCTGGGGGTGGACAGAAGAATTCTCCTCAAAGAGTTCTTTCTTGGTGGCTGCCATCACCACCACCACAATGGTACACACTGCAGGTCCCTTGCTCAAGTGCACTCTATCTCTTTTTGAGGCCAAAATCTTACCAGTTTTGCAGGGAATGGGTTCCATCACATTTGGTTTATTCCAAGCCTACTGGAACATGAAATTTGTCTGTTTGTCCTCTGTGGGAACCACTCAGGAAGTAGAAGGTTTAGTTCCGAAGGCCTCAAGGAAGACTGACTCCTCTGGGGAAGGGGCATTGGTTTACCAACTTACCCATTTTTTTGAGCAGCTCAAGGATGTCACCAAATGAGATATCTTGTAGGGAACCATGAGCACCCTTCCTCCTCATTGAAGTCAGCATCTTCTGTGACAGAGTCAGATGGGGAGTCCAAGTGCATCTTTTTGCATGAATGTTTTCTGTCTCCTTCTGTGGGGGGATGATCTGAGGAAGAGTCTGAAGCAGAGGGGAGCTTGAATGCAGGATTGCTCAAGGCTAGTTGGAGCTGGTTGTACTGAGAGGATAAGAAGATGAATAGAATCTCAAGAACTGAGCTGGAGGTCTGGATGGATTCAAGTGAGGGCTACTTGCCTTTTCTCTCAAGAGGGAGAGAACCTTCTCAGATGCCTGAAATACCATTTCCAAAGCCAGCTCTGAAGAAGTTCTCCTCAGGACTATGGACCTACAAAGGAAACCTTTTTGAGATGCGGACTGGCTTGCAGCTGAAGCAGAAACTGGAACTGAGCTACTAAGGGCTGAAGTGCATAGGGGAAGAGATGGCTTCACCAACCTTGGAGGTGATTCCAACCCCACAACCCTGGCACTGAGGTTTTGGGTCAAGTACTTCTGCCAAGATCCAATATTTTCAGAGTCCAGTGAATGAGTGACACCGTCTGAGTTGAAGAAGTCCAAACTGTTGACTCCATCAAAGGAACCTCATGGGAAATGCTCAGATCCAAGACCACCTGATCTAAATGTCAGATCAAGGAAGGAATAACCAGAAGGGGAAGTGAAGGTCTTTGTCTCACAACCCTCAAATCAGGGTGATTGGGAAGCCTTGCAGCTGGGTCTGAGTCTTCAATAATTTTCTCATCATTCTGCCTATATCAGCTTCAGAGAAGCTTCTCAAAGACTGCACAGACCTGAATGAAAAGGCAGCCAACAGTGGCCTAGAAGACCTATGGACAGAGCACTCTGTAATGGTAAGGAGGGGGATCAGAGCTGTGAAGGGGACATCGCCAAAGAAAATATAGGATCTGGAAACATTGATTGAGTTGGAGAACATATCTAAGCTTATTCAGACCCCAATGGTAACAATAGTATAGGATCTGAAGTATTCAAAACTTTCAGAGCTGGACCAGAGGATCTGATGATTCCAGGTATCACTTCTTAGCATCTTTGGAAGAATCTTCTTCCTTCAGCTAATCCTTGTGTTTCTCTTTTGATCTCTCTATCTCTGTTTCTGTCCTTATCACTGGACATTTCTCTTTCCAATTTGACAGGGGGTCTCTTTGAAGACATCTTGGAAAGTGGAGAGCAGGCAAGAGGCCCTTAAGAATCAACTTGGAGTAGTGGTCTGAAAGGGCTTGTGCTCCAAACGAAGAGCAGATATTGCACTCCTCTTCTAAGTGCAACAACCCTAAACAAGAAACACATTTGGACTGAAAGTCCTGACACGGAATCTTGTGCCCAGAGGCTAAACATGGTGTAATGGTTAAGGTGTTTACCTTGCAGACACAAGGTGCAGGGTTTCACTCTCACATGGGGTAATTGGCTAGGCTTGAAATGGGTTACAACTGCAGTTAGCCTAGTACTAATCTATGAACCTATGATATAGGAAATTAACATTTTGTTAAGTACAAACTTGCAGTGTTAAAGATTGTACTGCATTTTATTTTTCTGTCTATTTGTTTCATTGAATATTGTGGTCTGTGTCTCTCTGTAGTTATTTATTTTTCTATTTAATTGTTTCATATAATACTGTGGTCTCTCTCTCTGTCTCTGCAGTAAATGGGGGCTATTGTGTTTCACTTCATTGATATTCAGTGTTAAACTCTTAGCCTAGAGGGTTTCTCTGTATTTATAAGTGTTAGTCACATATCTTTGAATTTATTACTGCTCAATATCTGAGTTGTTTGGCTTCTGCTACATACCTACAATCAACTGCATTACTAGATGAGTTAAGTACAAACTTGCAGTGTTAAAGATTGTACTGCATTTTATTTTTCTGTCTATTTAATTGTTTCATTGAATATTGTGGTCTGTGTCTCTCTGTAGTTATTTATTTTTCTATTTAATTGTTTCATAGAATACAATGGTCTCTCTCTGCCTCTACAGTTAGTTTCCTGTCTGCCCTTCCTGTTCTTGTTCTGGTATTAATCTTGGTGGCTTTGGAATTGCCCGCTCCTCCTGTAAATTTGTGTTTGAACACTCCTCCTGGGTCTGTCTCATTTGCTCACTCAGCCGAGTACAGTGAGATCATATTTTGACTTCAGGCACTCCTACCAGTCCCATCTGTTCAGCTCCATCCCATCTCTATTCCAGTCTAGTGTCACTAGCTTATTCTACCTGATACAGAGAGAATATTTGTGAAGAGCAAGCCGCTTAGGTCCTTAATTTTGAATTATGTTCTGTTTCTCCTTTCTCCCTTTCCACTTTCCCAAAAAATGTTTCTAAGCTTGTTTCACGCCTTTCCTGTAACTATTCTAGTCCAGATACACATTTGCTGTATCCAGAACTGTTTGTAAGCTTCTGAGCCTCCCAAGCCTTTCTGTGTTGGAGGAAAGCCTTCTAGCTTATCAGTGGGAGTGGTAAGCACTAGGTAGCCTATCTACCACAAGAGTGGTTTCTGGCCCAGAAATTGTAGTTAATTGGCCGTTTGGCAGTTTTTCCAACTATTTCAACTTTCTGGTTTAAAAGCCTGCATTTGTGCTTGTTTCCCACTTTTCCTGTAACTAGTCTAGTCCAGACACAGATTTGCTGTATCCAGGACTGTTTGTAAGCTTTTGAGCCCCCCCCCCCAAGTCTCTCTGTGTTGGAGGGAAGCCTTCTAGCTTATCAGTGGGAGTGGTAAGCACTAGATAGCCTATCTACCACAAGAGTGGTTTCTGGCCCAGAAATTGTAGTTTATTGGCTGTTTGGGCAGTTTTTTCCATCTCTTTCAACTTTCTGATTTAAAAGCCTGCATTTGCACTTGTTTCTCACCTTTCCTGTAACTAGTCTAGTCCAGATGCAGATTTGCTGTATCCATGACTGCTAGTAAGCTTCTGAGCCAAAAAAAGTTATGCTTGTTTGCTGCCTTTGCTGTAACTAGTCTAGTCCAGATACAGATTTGCTATATCCAGGACTGTTTTGTAAGCTTCTGAGCACCCCCCCCCAAGCCTGTTTGTGTTGGAGCGAAGCCTGCTAGCTTATCAGTGGGAGTGGTAAGCACTAGGTAACCTATCTACCACATAAGGAATTGTTCTGGCCCAGAAATTGTAGTTATTGGCCGTTTGGTCAGTTTTTCCATCTCTCTGAACTTCCTGATTTATAAGCCCACATTTGCACTTGTTCCCATCTTCGTTTAACTAGTCTAGTCCAGATACACATTTGCTGTATCCAGGACTGTTTGCAAGCTCCTGAGCCCCCCAAGCCTTTCTGTGTTGGAGAGAAGCCTTCTAGCTTATCAGTGGGAGTGGTAAGCACTAGGTAACCTATCTACCACATAAGGAATTGTTCTGGCCCAGAAATTGTAGTTATTGGCTATTATTTGGGCAGTTTTTCCATCTCTCTCAACTTTGATTTAATAGCCCGCATTTGCACTTGTTTCCACGCTTTCCTGTAACTAGTCTAGTCCAGATACAGATTTGCTGTATCCAGGACTGTTTGTAAGCTCCTGAGCCCCAAAGCCTTTCTGTGTTGGAGGGAAGCCTTCTAGCTTATCAGGGAGAGTAGTAAGCACCAGGTAACCTATCTACCACATAAGGAGTGGTTCTGGCCCAGAAATTGTAGTTATTGGCCATTTGGGCAGTTTTTCCATCTCTCTCAACTTTGATTTAAAGCCCGCATTTGCACTTGTTTCGACCCTTCCCTGTAATTAGTCTAGTCCAGATACAGATTTGCTGTATCCAGGACTGTTTGTAAGCTCCTGAGCCCCCCCAAGCCTTTCTGTGTTAGAAGGAAGTCTTCTAGTTTATCAGTGGGAGTGGTAAGCACTAGGTAACCTATCTACCACATAAGGAGTGGTTTCTGGGCCAGAAATTGTAGTTATTGGCTGTTTGGGCAATTTTTCCATCTCGCTAAACTTTCTGATTTAAAAGCCACATTTGCACTTGTTTCTTTCCTGTAACTAGTCTACTTCAGATACAGATTCTTGGTTTTAGCACTTAAATTTGCTTATTCGTGCTCAGCACTTGTTCAGAACTTGTTGTAAGCACTAAATGAGCTACAAATTACTACAGCACTTAACCTTCCTCATTACCTAGAGGAAAACAGGTTTAGTACTTACTTTCCTCATTTGCTTAGAGAACGTTCTTCACTTGTCTAGAGGAAAATAGTTTTTTATTCAGGCATGTCCAAGGGTCAGCTCTCAGTGTTCTCTCTTGTCTATCTGATGAATCTGGGCATCTTGGGGGAATGTAGCAATTGCCTCATGTACACAGACAACCCTCTCCTCCTATCACCCAACTCTACAACCTGTGAGAGGTGCACTTATCTAGCCAAACTGGAGGTAAAGCTCCCTCCATCCAAGACTGAACTTGACAGTCAAGAGGAGAAGGTAAACACCTGCACCACACCACACTCATCACGTAGTCCCACTAAACCTACACCACCAAAATCCACACATAGAAACACAAAAACAATCACGGAGGCTCTCAGTAATAATCTGCTTAAGCAACAGACCTCCAAGGCAGAAACAGAATCAACCTCCACCCCCCAACACAACCCAAATGACACATAGCCCACAGACTCAGTGTGCCACTCAACCACAGCCCATAAGGCAAAACAACATACCCAACACACTAGTCATAGGCGACTCTATAGTCAGGCAAACTGATATTCCACTCACCAGGCTAAACAAGGCAAAGGTTACTGTCAGCTGCCTGTCGAGTGCCAGGATCCACCACATAACCCATGCACTCAGGTCACTTCACAACAAGTACAAATATGACTCTGTCATTGTCCATGTTGGTGTGAATGACCTGAGATGTACCTCCCTGGACTACATGAAAAGAGACATGGAAGAGCTCTCCGATCTTGTAGCCCAGGCAGGTATGACCCTAGCCCTGAGTAGCATCCTGCCATCGCCCAGAATGATACCGCAGTACAAGGAAAAAATGACTGACTTCAACAATTGGCTAAGCTTCTGGTGTCATTCTAAGGGGATCCAGTATCTGTCTGCCTGGGACGACATGTCGACAGGCCATGATGCTTTGCCAGAGATGGCCTGTACCTGTCACCCCTGGGATTCCGGATACTGGCTAAGGCTCTTGCCATCCCTATAGTGCTGTTTTTAGGCAAGGGTCAAATGACAAATTCACCACCGTAGCAGGAACAAGCAAGCAAAAACTGAGGGTAATGCTACTGAATGCTAGAAGTCTAAATCTCAAAATGCACTCCCTTGAGGAACTCCTTAAAATGGAGAACACTGATATCTGTGCAGTGACTGAGACCTGGTTCAAGGCTCCAGAGTACACCCCTGCATTACCAGGCTATAACTATACCACACTTTTCGGCCATCTAACCTGGACTGGAGCACCAAAGGTGGAGGTTCATAGATTAGTACTAGGCTAACTGCCCTTGCGAGCCATTTTTTAAGCCCCCAATTATCCCCTGTGTGAGATTCAAACCCCTGTGTGTTGTTGTACAGACACCTACACCACCAGGCCACCTCCCAACTCCCAAAAGGTGAGTCCATATTCATTAAGGATATCCATACCTCCAGGCTAGTTGCTCAGCATAATGCATCCGAGGTTATCCAAGTGCAACTAACTCTGGGCAAAACTGCAATCCAAATTGTAACTTGCTAAAGATCCCCCCACCATGCCTCAGGAGTCCCATTCCTCTTTTCTTGATATACTGGAAAATATTAGGGTTCAACCAAGCACCCTAATAATGGGCGATTTCAACTACCCCACCATTAACTGGGAAAACTACTCATGTACCAACTCCTTCACTCAACACTTTCTGGAATTCATAAATTCCAATGCCCTGGATCAACTTATCCACATCCCCACCAGGGGCAACAATATCCTAGACCTAGTCATTACCAACATGAGTGACTGGTGTTCCACACCTGAAGTCAACTCCTCGGTCAGATCTGACCATAAGTTAATCACCCTAGATATCCACATCCCACCCCCATCCCCCATTAAGGAAACCACGGTAAACAATTTCTCCAAAGCCAACTTCATGCTTCTTAAGACAGAAATAGAGAACTTCATGACACCCATGCAGATGGACAATACAGTTATGACTGCTGAATCCTACACAAATGCACTCTATAAGCACTTACACGAGTGCATGGATCGTGCTATCCCAAACAGAACCAAGATGCTATCCTCCAAAAAAAGGAAGCCAATCTGGTGGTCCCCTGCCATAAACAAACTCTACAACAGAAGGAAGAAACTGTTGCAAAAGAGAGTAAAATGCCATGAGTGGAGACTCTCCCTGGTCAGCCTCAGTAAGAAGCTAAGATCCCTTATAAGATCCTCCAAAGCTAGCTGTGAAAACAAAATTGCCACTGATTCTAAGGACAACTACAAAGCTTTCTATAGTTATGTCAGGAATCTCAATGGCAACACCCAGATCTGCTCTGAGTTACAGCACAATGGCATGAAAATTACAGAACCAACTGATATTGCCAACATTCTGGCAGATAGGTTCTGTGCTAACTTTACCCCCTCTCACCCCCTAAAGGGCCCATATCTATACAGGAAAAATGCAGAGTCCCTGTAATCACAACTATGCAGGTATTAGCTGCATTCTCTAAAGCCAAAACACACAGCATCCATGGGACTGGACAACACCCCAGGCTGTGTTTTACACAAACGTCAGAATGAACTGGCTCCCCACCTAAGCACCATGTTGAATCATAGCCTCACATCAAGCTTTGTTCCCACTGAATGGCGCACAGCAACAGTTATCCCACTCCACAAATAGGGAGCTCCACTGATCCCAGGAACTGTCGCCCTATTAGCCTGACAAGCCTGGTCTGTAAGGCCATGGAACGTATCATCATGGAATTCATAAACAAAGACATTGGTAACCTCCAAACTCTGGACCACACCCAATTTGGGTTTGTGAAAGACAGATCATGCCTCCTGACCCTGATTGACTTTTTTGAGGCAGTCACCAAAGCTGTAGACGAGGGTAGGTGATTCATACAGCCTATCTTGACATCGCCAAGGCTTTTGTCACCATCCCCCATTCTGGAATTATAGATAAACTCACTAAACTAGGTATAAATCCTTACATCACAAGATGGGTTGCCAACTGGCTCACTGACAGAACCCACCCTGTAAAAGTTGCAGACTCCAAATCTGACTTCAAACCAGTGACAAGTAGAGTACCACAGGGTTCAGTCCTGGGACCTCTCCTGTTTGGTATCTACTTCTCTGAAGTACAGGCTAACACAGAAGGCCTTTGGCTATTGAAGTTCACAGATGACTGCAAACTAGGAGCCATAGACGAGTCCCCAAATGACGTGGACATCCTACAGAAGGGCCTCACTGAGACAGATGCCTGGTGTCAGAGCCATGGCCTCAAGCTCAATGCCAAAAAGTGCATTGTCATCCCCTTTGGTAAAAACTCTGTACCCATGAACCACATAGGCGGCAGTCTACTTAACACTGAATGTGTGATAAGAGACCTTGGGACCCAGGTGGACAGTAGTTTCTCCTTTGATAATCACATTGCCACAGTAGTCAGGAAATCCTTCTATGTAGCACACCTCATCACAAAAGGGTTCTCATCCAGGAAAAAAGAGGTCATTATTCCCCTCTAATCGACACTCATTAGACCCATTATAAAGTACAGTGCCCCTTTTGGAAAATACCTCACAAGACATCTGCAGCAGCTGGAAAGGCCACAGAAGTACCTCACAAAGAGGATTACTGGCCTCAAACAGATGCCCTACACTGACCGTCTCAAAAAACTCCAGCTTTACTCTGTAGCATATCGCCTACTCTGAGGTAATCTCTGCCTAACATATAAAGCTATGTCAAACCCAGAGCTGTTGGACATGCTGCATCTAAAGAAATCCCAGTCCCTCCGAGCTACATGCTCTAGGGGGTTTACCTTTATATCATCACTCACACTTTGTCGAACGGCCACTTAATTGACACAGTTTATGCGAACTGAAACCGTGAAAAATTTTAAACATCGAAAAATATTCAACATTCGATATTTCTGGCCATGCAACACCTCCACACCATTGCTACCATGGGTCAGAAAAGGGCGAGGTTTTGTCGTTCGCATATTCGGAATTCGACGTTGGAGACGTTCACATTTTGGCATTTGCAGAAGTTGTGTCGCCCATATCGAGATCGACGATATAAAGGTAAACCGCTCTAGGGACCTAAACCTTGTCACCACAATAAACAGGATATGCTGGAGGGACAGATTCCTGTCCTAGAGACTTCCCATACTCTAGAACAAACTACCCATCTATGTCAAACAAGGTTCCTCATTAGCACTCTTCAAGAAAATTCTTGATGAGTGGATGGGAAATAGGAAATACACCCCACGGATCACTTCTGTGGCTCTGCTCAACTGGGGCACAGGAAAATAACTTTCTTGGGTAGTGTAAGCCAGGGAACCTTGTTGGCTAGGCTTACTTAGACCCTTGGGCCAATAGCCTAGTACCTACATATGAACATTTCTTGAATCCCGGGGCCTTGTCTAAAATGACTGGAATCAAGATACACAGTAAGTAATAAGACCTACAACAACAACATAAAAAACACTTATGCTTCAAAAACTTAAATCCATGCCCTAACCAGTAAATTTATATGCACCAGCCACCAGAAAAACATAAGAACTGACTAAAAAAGAGAACAACTTTTTTTAGTAGAAGAAGGGAGGTAGAAAGGGTGGGAAACTCCTAACAGGCAAAGACTGGGAGAAAAAGTGAACTAGAACTAAAACTATAAGACTATTCACACCCTACTACGTCATAATATACATTAGAGGAAAGAAGAACAAAGCAAAAATCCCTACAATAAAAGAGACTTAGAAAAGCTCTGAGCCTTGGTGACCAAGTCTGACTTGCTCAAGCAGCAAATGAGATCTGGGGAGCTATTAGGACAGAGGGGCATTATGGGAAGGGGAGGAGCCTGAGCCTTATATCTAAATTCTGGATTTGCAGGCACTGCATCTGACATACCCATAAGTTTGAAATGGATGGAAAAAAACACTGCATCAGAGAGTTACACTGCTTTGTGAAAGACTTCAAAGAATTTAATTTGATGGTGCATGATTATATAGTTAAAAACAGGCTTAACACAACTGAACACTGTAGGAAGAACACAGGCAGATGAATATATTAATTATTGTTGGACTTTGGGACATACCACTCAACTGTCCAGATTTTCACAGAATGTCTATATTTGTGCCTCATTTTTGGTCTGGTTATAAAGGAGGAATAGTAAAGATATATCGGTTGTATCTTTATGGAAGATCAATTACAGTGGTTCAAATGAGAAAGCCTGCAATTCAGAAAATTTTCCTATAGATGCAACAGCAAACAGAATAGAATGTTTTTCAAGAAAGAAACTTTGTAAGTCTTTAGAAGCTGCAGGCTCAAAATGGAGGCAAAGATAACTTTTCCCCAAAGACAGCTTTTTTAACAGAAAATATAAATTCCAAATTGTAACTGTGTCTCCTGGGGTGGACTCAAAAGGAATGCTCTTTTCAGGAAGGCTATTCAGACTTTCAAAAAAGGCAGTGATGAAGAATCATGGCCTTCAAGAAAATTAGAAGAATGACTAAATGTAGAACTGAAAAAAAAAATGTGGTAGATATTGAAGGACAGACAAAATAAGAACACAAAAAGATTCCACTACTTATGTGGTGGCTCAGAGAGAGAGAGAGAGAGAGAGAGAGAGAGAGAGAAACATGTTCAGCTACCCTTTTAAGTTTTGCACACATAGGGTTTCTCAGAAGAGGAAATGGTTGGTATTAGTCTAAAAGTGAAGGATGAATTACTGGCAAGTAATGAAACTGGAGAAACCATATGTTCAGTTTAAGGGAATCAATGTCTGGATAAGACATGCCTGATGGGTGAATTTGCAGAATCCTGCATAGATGCAATAGGAGAAGTTCCTCGCTAAGGTGAGGCAGAAACAGGAAAAGCCACACCTTTTGAGGTCAGTATTGACTTGTGCTGAGAATGATCTTTGACTTGTGCTATTTGGCTTTCTGGATGAACTTTATTATTAGATGAAATAGGGTAGAAGTATAAAGGAATCCAGCGTCAAGCTCTGTAACAGACCATCCTCTGCCATCCACAAATTCAGGGATAAGACGTTGCTGCATTTAGAACTGCCCAGAAAGTAAAACACCTATGGTAAGGTTTGCCCCACAGATGGGGATAGGGTTCAAGCCACCAGGGGCTGAGAGACCGCTTGCAATGTAAGACCAGGCAGTGGCTGAACTTGTCTGCAAATGAGCTGTCACCCTTTGGAATGCGGTTGGCTATCAGAAAGCAATTGGTTGACACCACTCATTCCCATACTCTCAGGACTTCTTAACAGAAATGATAACATTGAGATCCACCCTGCCTACTGATATCCCATACTACAGTCATGCTGTCAGAATGGTTGGCTATTATACACTGTGTCTATAATCGAGGGAGTCCTGAAAGATCTGAAACATAAGAAAGACAACCCTTGTCTCCAGTATCTTGATGTGTAGAGCTGCCTGAGTAAGGGTTCAGACACCTTGAACCATTTGTCCATAGTAATACCCTCCTAAATCTAGGACCAATACATCCATGGTGACTGATGCTAAAGGAGTGAGTAACGGGAAGGGACTGTCCTCTGGCTGGGCAGCTGTATCCACCATTGCAGGTGATTCTTGAAGAATTTTGAAATCTAAACCTGATGGCATATGGGAACTTCTACTTGAAACCACTGGCTATTAATGCCCACTGTAACACCTCATGTAAAGTCTAGCATGACATACCATAGAAATGGCAGTTACTATGACACCAAGCATCTTGAGGTAAAGATGGGTGGAAGCCTTTTAGAAATCTAAGACCACAGAAACTTTGGTTTGAAGAGAACAGTCTTTGCATGGTAATGTATACTTGTCCCAGTTGATGAATGTCAGCAGTTGAGATAGATGTAAATGTGACTTTACTAGGTTCACACTAATCTCTGGAGAGTTGAATAACATTGGTAGAGAGACCCATGAACCAACACCAGACCTTGACTGGATGGAAAAGCTATAATCCACTCATCCAGATAAGGGAACATCTTAGCTCCCTAAAGCCTCTGGTGGGCTGCAATTAACAGGCATGCATTTGATGAACACGCTGTGGGCTGAGACAAGGCCAGAAGGAATATTCCTGAGCTGGCAGTGTCTGGCTCCTACCTGCAAACAAAAGGAGTAATTGGATTCCTTTGTTGTGATCTTCACACAAAGGCAGGTGTCTTGGAAATTCAAAGGTCACATGTAATTTTTTTCAGATAAGGATAGAAGGAATGACTACACTGTGAACAATCAAATATTTCCTTTGAGATAAAAGTTGTTTATGTTGCTTAGAGTGATTTATTTCTCTTTTCTAATCCTAAAAAAGAACTTGTATTGAAATTGTGACTCTTTCTGTCCTGTTTTTTTTTTTTATGAAGAACATAACAGCATTTCTTTTTTGCAGCTTGTTTTTGATGAGATGGGATATCAGGCAAGGGTAGAGAAAAACTTTTGTGTTTCCTCCTTAGCCTGTTCTTCATCAAAAAATGACTGATCCTCCAGGAACAAAATATTCTGAAGACAGCTAGATGGTCTATATAAACGATGATTTATCGACCCCATGCAAGTGAAAGCTTACAAACTCGAATGCTTAGAACAGCGATTTTTGGAAAAAAAAATCGCTGTTCCAAAGGAAAAAAAAAAAACACTTAAAACATAACATAAAGTGGGGCGCTGTGCCCCCACACCCCCCTACTTAAATATACCAACTCCAAGATCGCACTACAGTGACAGAAACGGCAAAGTAACAGACGCGGCCAATCGATTTCTTTCCCAGGGAAAGAATTCGCTTATATGCCGCTTCGTCATTTTCCCTTTTCATCTTCTCAAGTTCAACTAAGATGCATTCGAAAGAATGAGCCTTCAGTCATCTAATAGGATCCCCAGCTAGATACAGCACCTTGAATGTCACACCTACCGCTTGACATTCTCTGACTGCTGGAATAAATTTACTTCTCTTCTGCCTGGTGTACAGTGAATAATCATTTTCCACAAATACTCTACTGTCTCCAGTTTTTAATATTTTGCCCTTCTGCCACAGTTTTGTCAGGATCAACTCTTTTTGCTGGCATAATTGCATCTTTACTAATACAGAGCTTTGTTGTTTTATTGTGGCCAGGTTTGGAGCTTGCCCACAATATGCCCCTTCAATAAATAGATCCTGCTGTGGAATATCAGTCCAGTTACTTATCTGTGTTTCCATAAAATGAATAGTCTGTTCTTTCCAGTTTCACTGGTACAGTAGAAAATCTCACATTTTCTATGCATGCTCTGTCCTCTAACTCAATCATGTTTTGAAACAGATCTTCATGAGCAGTATCATACCCAGCCAGCCTTTTCTTCATTTCAACCTCTGATTTTTGCAGTTCTATCAGTTCATCTGCATAGCTGTTTAAAGTGTCTTCCATTTTTTTCCCAGACTTTTTTTATTTGAGTTGATATACTCCTTCAATGTTTCATTTATTTTAATCAACTCTAAGGACATTTGACTTATGTTTTCCTCTAAATTACTGGAAGACCTCTCATACCAAAGCTGGAGCTTGAACCACAGTTTGCTGAACAGCTGGAGGATTCTTCCCAGTCAGTGTTTTCTCTTTATCTTTTCTAGTTGAATTTCTTTCTATATTTTCTTTCAGGCTCTTTA
Source organism: Protopterus annectens (assembly GCF_019279795.1). NCBI lineage: Eukaryota > Metazoa > Chordata > Ceratodontiformes > Protopteridae > Protopterus > Protopterus annectens. The sequence continues at coordinate 453,123,715 of NC_056737.1, read as the reverse complement.
AATTTCTTCTTTGCTGGCACCCAGGCAGTGTACTTAGTAGCCCGTAAATGAATTTTAGTAAACCAGCCAGAACTACTGGTCCCTATTTGTTTCTTTTTCATACTTGGAGAGCTGAAAGTCAGCTGTTGATCAGTATGCAACTATCTTGGAAAGCCCCCACACCCAGTCAGGATTATCCTTATACAACTTCTGAAGGCAGTTCAGATGTCAGCCATATCAATGATGATGTCACCAATGTGGATGTGTGGCCTTCTACCTGTTGCAATGAAATGTGGTTTGGAAATCATGAATGGTGTGTGTTGTACTGAGGTTCTGTTATTGCTATTTATTTTGTTTAATGAGATTAATTATTTTTTGTTTTACTTGAGGAATTGTTGATTGACTGAACTTGAGTTATGTACTTGTTTATAGAGTTGTTTTTCTCCTTGGAGTACCTGCAGTGTTACTATGATTTAAAATATTTAATTAACATTTCAAATAATGATGTTGCTCATTCATCAGTCTTACTATAGAAGAAAGACATGTTATGGGTCATCAGAATAGGCAGTTTTGAAACAAGGAAGTAGGCAAGTATTCTGTGTACTCTACTGCATACAAGTACTTTGGGGGGCTAGTAATAAGCAAACCCACTATATGCGAATAAAATATTTTTTTTAGCAGCAAGCCCTGTAGGGTTATGTTTGTCCTCTTGTTTTCTAATATTTTTATAAACAAATATGCATCCAGTAGAGGCTGTTGCTACATCCTACCCTATCATAAGGCTGGCCCCAATATTTATAATTAGTTTTGCAATTAAAAGAAACACCCCAACAATTAATTAATAATACTCAAAATCTTTCTCAACCACATGGCAGAGAAATTTCAGAGCAAATCCATGCAAGGAATCCAGGCATACTCCATTATTTTCTGCTCAAAAAAAGATCTAACATAATGCCAGGCTGGGAGCAGAGTTTACAAGAAAAATAAGCTCAGTCTCAAGGTGTACAGGGAAACAAAAAATATTAAAAGGAAGAAAAGAAAAGTTATGCACTCACCATAACAATGCATCTGTGTTGTTGAAGCCAAATTGATAAGGAGGATGGGGCATAGAAAAAGAGACTAGAGTTCAAACAGGGAACAATCTTGTTCCCAAAGGAGCAACCTTTAGGTCTCACCACAATGAAGGGGAAGGGGGGTGAAAGGTGGGAAGTTGAGGAAGAATGATAATGGACAACATAGATGCATTGTTATGGTCAGTACATAACTTTTGTATCAATGCTGTCATTTTCATTCATTCAGCAACTGATGGGATAGAGTCCCCAGCTATATAAACCTTGAGTCGTCCTTATGGAAGGATATTCTGCAGTACATCAGAGCCAAATGCTGCTATATTCCTGGAAAGCAAATCTTACTTGTAATGAGCAAGAAAAGTGTGAGCATTGGACAAAGTGGCAGCAACACAAATGTCATCTGTAGATGTTCTTGACCAAAAAGCAGTTGAAGTGGATGCAGACCTTGTGGAATGTGGTTGAGGGGCTTTGGCAAATATAATCCTCTTTCTTTGTACACAAAGGATATGCAATCCATCAACCATTTACCTAGAATCACTTTAGGCAGTGATTTTCCCAGTTTGTGTTTGGAAAAAGAACAAACTGAAATCTCTTGATTGGTGAAGACAAAATCTAAACTGTCAGTGCATGCTCAAAAGATGTAGCATGTATTTAATTTATTTAAAAATTTTAAGAAGAATAGAGGTAGAATGATAATCTGATAAATGTTGGATTTAGAAGCCACCTTAGTTAAAAAAAAGATGGGTTTTTGCATAGAGAAACCCTATCCCTTATGAAAAAATCAAATATGGAGATCTGGAGGAAAGGGCCTGTAGTTCAGATACTCACCTAGCAGAAGTGATGGCGACCACAATAATTATTTTCCAGGATAGGAATGTAAAGTCTATCTTTGCCGATGGTTCAAGTGAAGGTTGAGTCAGAGCTTGTAGCAATATAGTCAAATCCCATGAAGGAATAGGATTCTTAACTAGAGGACTGAGCAGAAAGGTGCCTTTAAGAAAGGTTTTGCATATCTCTGAAGAAGCCAAAAAAGAGTAATTTTCACCTGAATTATAATTAGAAATGGCTGCCAACTGAACCTTGAGAGTTGAATAACTCACCCCATTGTCAAAAATGGAGGCCAGAAATTCAAGAACTGGGGAGATTGGGGCAGAGAAGGGATCCAGGTCTCTTTGGAGGGCCCATACTGAAAATCTCTTCCATTTACATTTGTACATTTTCCTAGTAGAGACCTGTTGAGAAGATAAGAGAATGCGGTGGACTGGGGAAGAAACCTGGGCTGTCTAGCCATCATTGGAAGTGGAGAAACCATGCAGTCAATGTAAGGCCATTGATAACCTTATGTTTCATTCCTGATGGATGAGAGAAGAGGTGTGGCCTTGGGTCCAATATCCAAGGAGGATACAGGAGATGAGGCCACAGAAAGGGAAACCAAATTAGCTGAGGCCAAAACAATGCAATGAAGATAAATGTGCTCTTCAATTGGAATGCTTTCTGTAGAAATTTGGGGATTAGAGGTAAAGGAGGATAAGCATAGAGGAGACTGAAGGGCCAGTCATGGATTAGAGCATCTCTCTGTGACTCCCCCAGTGGAGGGATCAGTGCAAAGAACCTGTTGTACTTGCAGTTGTGGGAAGAAACAAAAAGATTACAGCATTGCTCACCTCATCAATGAAAACGTCTCTCCATCACTTTGACATTGAGAGATCACTCATGAGGCATTAGAATAGATCTGATTAGTTTGTTTGCAAGCACATTGGCTTTCCCCACTATGTGTATTGCCATGAAAAAGGAATTGGAAGAGATTACCCACTGCCATACTCTCATTGCCTCTTGAAATAGAAGATAAGATCTGGTTCCACTCTATTTGTTGATGTACCAGACTACAGCCATATTGTCCATTTGAGTTGCAGTCATTATGGAGGGGAAAGCATCTTGAAAAGATTTCAGGACACTGATGTGCGAATTGGCCTCTTTTGGGGACCACATACCTTAGACTGTCATTCCCAAGAAATACACCCCCACCCCAGTTGGGAGACATCCATGGTCACTAAGGTACTGGAAGAAGGAGAACAAATGGATGGCCCTGAAAAACTTCATCTGAACAGATCCACCAAAGAAGGTGTTCCTTACAAACTTGTGTGATCCTGACTGGTGTGGACAAAGGTCATTGAAGAATAGACCACTGTACTGACAGAGTCCACTGCAGAGTCTTCATATGAAATTTGGCTAAGGGAGCCAAAGTTATTGCTGCTGCCATGGACCTAAGGCTTGCAAGATGAGTTATGCTGGAGAAGAAGAATGCAAAATCACTTCCATGACATGGGACCTGAGGGATTATGCTCTCATGCTAATTTGTTGTATATTGGTGTGACTTAAAAGAGTGTATTCTCAATTGTGCTTTGTATCTGATGAAGTTTAGCCAGGGTGCTAAACGAAAAGCGCTTCATTTTATGTGAGTTTTTTTATTTTACTTTTATTGTTTTATAATAAAGTGGAGTACTGGCAGACTGAGAAGACTTCAGTTCTTTCCGGTTTGTGAAGTCACACCATCTGACTGTCCATGTCCAGATGAACACCTATGAACTCTTGGTTCTGTATAGTTGTGAGCTGTGACTTGTTGTAGTTGACTGTGATGTCCAGATGATGACATTACTGAAGAAAGTAGTCCTTTGCCTGTATAGGTAGATACCTGGTTGGAGCATTAAAAAGCCAGTCATCTGTATATGGAAACTGACAGAATCCCAGCAGTCCCTGGTGAGGTGCTACCACTGCCATGCATTTGGTGAACACCCTGGGGGAAATGGTAAGGTCAAAGGGCAGTGCACTGAACTGGTAATGACTGGCTCTCAGGCAGAAGCACAGATATCTTCTGGAGTGCCTGTTCATTTTGATGTGCTTGTATGCATCCTGAAGATCTGTCAAGCACATCCAATCATTCTTTTGCACCAGGGGCAAAATAGACTGAACCATTTCCTTCTGGAACTTTGAAAATTTCACATACTGGTTTAGTTTGTTGAGATTCAGGATTGGTCTCAAGTCCCCTGTCTTTTTTGGCTCTAAAAAGAATCTTGAGTAGGTTACTGATGGTACTCTTGGTGGTGGTGGTGGTGGGGGGGGGGGGGGGGCTTTTTGGATGACTCTTTTTTTCTAGCAGCTTTTCTATTTCCAAGGCTGCTGTCTTCCTCTGATTTGGTGGAATATCTGAAAATGGTTGCATTTTCAAAGGGAGATTTGGGAAAATGGTATGAAGTAACCTTTGGATATGATCCTCTGCTCCCGAATATCTCTTCTGATGGATACCCAGGTTTCTAGGTGCAGAGACAAGCACCTCCCAACTGCCTCTAGATTACAGCAGCCAGGCAACATTTCAGGAGCACTGGTAGGGTTTGTCTGAGAATGTATCCCCAAAACTCTGGTTCACCTCTGCCTCAAGGGTGGCATCTTCAGTTAGAGTTCCCCCCTCTGCCTAGGGAGAGAGGTGTCTCCTCATGAGTCTTGGAAAGGCCCTTGGGACTTGTGACACCACATCTTCTTACCACCTCATTGATTCCAAGAGAAGGATCTCTTAGGGGTAGAAAAAAATGGATCTCAACACAGACAAGGACTTTCTATCTTGCTCACACCTGGAGAGCATTTCCTTCACTTTGGGGCCAAATAAGGATGATCCATCAAATGGAGTATTGCTGAACAAAGACTTGAAGGGTTTTGCAAAATCATGCAGGAACATCCAGGCATGCCTCCTAATGACTGTGCCAGAATCTGCAGCCCTTGAGGTACCATCAGCAGCATGAGACAGCCTCATGGATGCATTGGAAATAGACTGAAGGGTGGACGATTGTGAATAAACTTTGTTTTGGTCCTTCATAGACATTGACCCTGAAAGAGATTTGGAGAGTTCATAGGGTGTACTCTGCCTGCATATATCTGATCTCTGCATTTTATTTTGAATTCAATTTTTTTCATTAAAGGTTTGGTTCCTTCTATTTTTGTATCTTTTTCTTATATTACATTTGTTTTGTTTTACGTTTTCTGTTCTGTTGGGGTTTTAAGAGGTCTTGGCTAGGGTCAGAAAAATTAGCAAAGGATTCCTCTGCAAACAATGAATAACATCAGCTAATTAGTGGGAGGAGCTGAGAAATAGCATTCTTCATTTAGCTAAAAATAATTGGAAGCATCTCTATCTGGAGTGTTGTTTGGCTTATTTGCTGTACTCTGTCTGAATATTGCTTATCTCTATCTACATTTTATTTTTTCCACTCACCCACCCAACTGGTGTTGTATTGCTAAGCTTGGTGGCTTTTGAGTTGCCCCCCCCTACTACAAATTTGATTTTGGACACTCCTCTCAGTCCCATCTCATTAACTCAGTACAGAGAGATCATTTGGGAAGGCCCACCCCCATAGTTTATTAACCTTGAATTATCTTTTGTTTTCTCCTTTTCCACTTAACTAAAAATTGCACTTTATTCAGCTGCTTTTACTATATTTGTGTTTCTTCTTACTTTATTTTGCTATTGCTGATTGTTTCTAAAGTGTTCAATTGCATTTATTCTGCTGCATTTATTATTGCTTGATAGTAGCCTGATTGAATTGTAATTGTTATTCTAATCATTTTAGTTTTGGTTTAAGCACTTGGACTTCAGGCCAGGTATTTTACATTAAGAAGGTCTGTGGTCTACACTCTTGTGGGAGAAGAGGGTGCCTTCTGCCTTTTTGAGCTGGGAATTGCAGGTTTATTGTGCCTGTTGTTCTAAGTGTCTTTATTCCAGTTTAAGCACTTGGGTTCCAAACTAGTTATTTTACATTAGGAAGATCTGTGGTCTAAACTCTTGTGGCAGGACAAGATAGCCTACACCCTTCTAAGCTGGGAATTGCTGGTTGAAGGCTTATTGTGTCTGTTATTCTGAAAGTGTCTTAGTTCTGGTTTGAGCACTTGGATGCCAAACCAGCCATTTTATATTAGGAAGATTTGTGGTCTAGATTCTTGTGGCAGGAGAGTGTGTCCTACACCCTTCTAAGCTGGGAATTGCTGGTGAAAGCTTATAATGCCTGTTATACTACATGTCTTTGTTCTGGTCTAAGTACTTGGGGTCCAGACCAGTTATTTCACCCTAGGAAGGTTTGTAGTCTACACTCTTGTGGGAGTATTCTATTGAATTGCTGCTTTATTTAAACTTTGTTTTCCTGTTGTGACTGCGATTTTTTGCACTTTGAATTTCTAGTACTCTGCATTTTATAACATAGGCTAGATTCAGACATGCTGAATCTACACTATTTGGTATCACCTGAGCACTAAAACCAGCTGTTCACTGAGATTCTAAAAGATCAGAGGCAGCCGTTGCTTCCAACTGACAAGTGCCTGTTTTTGTTCTTATATTCCACTTTTAATTTGTATTTGCATTCTGCTGTCTGAACTGTCTGAATTGTTTTTTGTTGCATTTTACTGTATACTGTACTAGTTCATTTGTAGCATAGCTGAGATACAGGTTTGCTGTTCTTATGTCTGTTTTGCAATGTCTGAGTATGAAATTCAAGCCATCTTTGTTGCAGAAGGCCCGTCTGCGCCCTTATGGGCAGAGACTGCTGTCTGGGTCCCATCTAGTCAAGGGTGATTGTTCTAGAGCTTAGATAGCATGTCCTATTGGCTAGTTTGAGTTAAAAGGGTTATTTCTTGTCTTATTTAAGCCCCATATTTGTGCTTCTTTGTGGGTAATGCACCTTTGCTCACTGTTGCGCAGTGGTGATTACCATTGGTGGTTATAGATGCAAACATTTTGCTTGTTAAATTTGCCCTTAGCACTTTGCTTGAGGTCCTCCAGGGTTTTTTTTGCAGCTCTGCTCTACTGTCAAGTGGAACACTAAGTCTAGCCACTGAGGTACCAACACACCTCTCACCCACTAGCCATTCCTAAGTGTGGCCTCTTTTCCTGACTTCTTCCTGTTTCTGACCATATACATTTACTTAACACTATGGATGGACAATTTCCCACAGTTTCTCCAGCCATCTTGGTTGACATGGGCATCCTGAGGCAGTGTAGCAACTACCTCATGTACATCAACAACCCTTTACTCCTAGTCCACACAAACCTAACATGTGAGAGATGCAATTATATTTCGAATCCTGAATCCATGCTCTCTCACACATCAGTCAGTACATCTGGTACCCAGTGGGTTGTCAGCATGCACACCTCACCTCCTACTCCACCCAAATCCACATCACACATCCCTACATATGCAGAAGTCCTCACCGGAAACATACCTAAAGACCAGAGACCTCCAAAACACTAACAGAAGCATGCTACACATAATAGTTTATCTGCAGAACACAATACACATAATAACTCACACACCAGTGTCTCACCTGTCAAGCTGATAAGGCAAACACAAAACCAATAATATTAGTCATAGGTGACTCCATTGTGAGACACACAGATGTCCCTCTCACTAGGCTGAATAAGGAAAAGGTCACAGTCAGCTGTCTGTCAGGTGCCAGGATCTGCCACATCACACATGCACTCACATCTCTCAACAACAGGTATTGTTATAAGTCCGTCATTGTCCATGTTGGTGTGAATGACTTGAGACGTATCTCTCTGGACTATATAAAGAGAGACATGACTAAGCTCACAGACTATGTGTCTCAGGCAGGTATGTCTCAAGCCTTAAGCAGCATTTTACCTTCACCTAGGATGATGCCTCAATGTAAATAGAAAATGAATGACCAATAATTGGCTTAGTTTCTGGTGTCATTCTAAGGGGATCCAGTATCTGTCAGCCTGGGATGACATGATCGACAGATCTCGATGCTTTGCCAGAGATGGTCTTCACCTGTCACCCCTGGGATTTTGGCTACTGGCAAAGGCTCTTGCCACCCTCATAGTGCCCTTTTTAGTCAGTGCTAAAGGACAAAATTCCCAACATAGAAATTCCATCTAAAAACAACTTCAAAGTTATGCTGCTAAACGCTAGGATTCTTAGCATGAAACTGCACTCACTGGAAGCAGTCCTTACCTTGGAAGACACAGACATTTGTGCAGTTACTGATACCTGATTTAAGGCTGTGGAGAGCACCCCAGCCATACTGGGTTACACCTCCTTCCACACATTCAGACCACAAACTGAAGGCATGAAAACTAAAGGAGGCAGTGTATAAATATTCATTAAAGATAAATACACCTCCAGATTGATTAAACAGTATGATTCCCTGGAGATACTTCAGGTGCAATTAACTGTTGGTTGCCAGATATAGGACCCCCTCCTTGAATCAGGACACCCACTCTGCCTGTTTGGATTGACTTGAGTCTACCAAGATGCATCTGAACACCATGTTTTTTGGTGACTTTAACTACCCATCCATTGACTGGGTAAATTACTCATGCTCAAACTCACTTGCCTAAAGGTTCCTCAACTTTCTTAACTCCAGTGCCCTGGACCAGCTGGTTGACACCCCCACAAGGGTCGCCAACATCCTGGATCTGATGCTTAACAATATGGGGACTGATGTAGCACCCCCACTGTGCGGTCTTCCCTGGTGAGATCTGACCACATATCAGTCTCATTCGAAGTAGCTATCACACCTGACCCCACCCCCCCAGCACCAACTAGACTAAAAAACTTCTCCAAAGCAGATTATAACCTCTTATGGGATGGTATAAATAGCTTCACTGCACCCTCCCTCTCAGATGGAACTGGCAACTATACTGAATTCTACAACAATGGTTTATACAAACACCTATATAACTGCATTGATCCGGCCATACCTGATAGGACCAAAACAAGCTCTTCAAGGAAGAGAAAACCTGCCTGGTGGACAACTGCCATTAATAGGCTTTACAATAAGGGAAGAAATTGCTGTGTAAGAGGAAGAGGGAGTGGGCCCTAAACTGGAAACATGCCCTCCTCAGCTTAAACAAGCAGCTAAGACTTCCTGTGAAGTCCTCCAAACCAAACTACGAATCCAAATTAGCTTCCTCAACTTAGGACAACCATAAGGTGTTCTGTAGTTACATCTGTAACCTAAAAGGAAAGGCCCAGATTTGCTCTGTGTGGACACAGCTAACCTGTTAGCTAACAGGTTATGTGAAAACTTCACTCCCCTGTCCCTGCTACACGTACCCCATGGCATCCCTACCACCTGTCCCCTACCTTGTATCTCTAAAGAGCAGGTCGTAAACATCCTGTCTAATGCCAAAAACACAGCATCTATGAGACCTGATAACATCCCAGGCTGGGTCCTACATGGGATCCAACAAGAATTAGCAACATGATTGGGTACTCTTTTGAATCATAGTCTAAGCACTGTCTTCATCCTAGCTGAATGGAAAATAGCCACCATTATCCCCTTGCACAAAGGTGGTGCTTCCACTGACCCCGGCAACTATAGACCTGTTAGCCTGACTAGCCTTATCTGCAAGGTCATGGAGCAAATCATCATGGACCTTATCAACAAAGATATAGGTAATCTCAATTGACCCTACTCAGTTTGGAATTGTCAAAGGGAGCTCATGCATGTTAAAACTGGTGGACTTCTTTGAGACAGACACCAAGGCCCTGAAGGAGGAGAACTCTGTGCATACAGCCTATCTAGACTTAGCCAAGGCTTTTGACACTATCCTCCACTCAGGCATCATTGACAAACTCACCCAGACAGGTACCAACCCTTATATCATTAGGTGGGGTGCTAACTGGCTCACTAATAGAACCCATACAGTCAAAATAGGGGAATCCACCTCCAACAGCAGACCTATAACCAGTGGTGTTCCACAAGGTCCTGGGACCTCTACTGTTCAGAATCTGTTTCTCTGAAGTACAAGCAAAAAAACTAAAGGTCTGTGGTTGACAAAGTTTGCTGACAACTGCAAACTGGGAGCAGTCATAGAATCTCCAAACAATGTCAACATCCTACAAGAGGGTCTTATGCAAACAAATGATTGTTGCCAAAGTCATAGCCTTAAACTCAAGGCAAAAAATGTATTATCATCCCTTTCAGTAAGAACGATGTTCATGCTAACTACCACATCAATAGCAACATCCTAAGTACACAGTCAGTGGTGAGAGACCTGGGCACACAGGTTGACAGTAACCTTACCTTTGAAAACCATGTCTCCACAGTGGTAAGAAAGGCATTCTATATTGCTTATCTCATAAGTAAGGGTATTGCTTCCAGAAAGAAAGGAAGTTATAACCTCCCTGTAGTCTCCCTCATCAGGCCAATAACTGAGTACAATGCCCCTTTTGGTATGCACCTTTCCAAGCACCTACAGTAATTGGAGAGACCAGAAAGTTTCCTCACAAGGAAAATTCAAGGTCTTCAGCATTTGGCCTATGTGGATTGGCTGAAATCACTGTCACTTTATTCCATTTCATACAGACTTCTCAGAGGTGATCTCTGCCTTGCATATAAGGCAATCCCTGACCCTGTTTTATTGGAAATGCTGATTATCCGCAAGTCAAATGGCACACTGGTTACTCACTCTAAAGACCTTAACCTGGTATGTGACATTAATGGAACCTGCCGGAGGGACAGATTTGTCTCCCAGAGGTTACCACACCTATGGAACAGGCTCCCACTTTATGTCAAATAGAGCACCTCATTGGCCCTCTTCAAATGCAGTCTGGATGATTGGATGCATATTCATAAATTCACCCCAGGATTCCATCTGTGTCTCTCTAGACAGGGGTGATAGGTGCTGATAGTGGAAACAAGGGTAGAACTTGTCTATGCATATAAAGGCCCTAGGGCAATTAGCCTAGTAACTTCCTATGATCCTATAATTCTAAATCTGTTTGTAACCTGGTAATGCAAGCCAGATAATTCAGTGAACACAGGGAAAAGGTCACTGAGGTATAAATGTGCTTGCCAAATCTGTCCAAGGCCCTAGGTTCCGTATTAGGGGGATGGACAGATGAGTTCTACTCCACTGGCTCTTTTTAGTGGCTGCTGCCATGACCATGGTATCTACAAGGACACCCTTGCTGCAGTGGGCTCTGTCCTTTGGGGAAGCTAAGACTTTATCTGGTTGCTTGGGGATAGGTTCCATGGTATCCAGCTCCTTCCATGCACTGCATGAGGCTAAGTCTATCAACTTGTCAGCTGGTGGGACCACTCAAGACATTGCTGGGACAGACCTGAAAGCCTCCAGAAACACCAATTCTTCTTGGGAAGAGGGTTCAGAAGTCCATCCACCTTTTTCTTTGAGAAGTTCCAGAATCTCTCCAAAGGAGATGTCAAGAGTTGGAGATCTGGGGGATCCCTCCCCTTCATCTATATCAGTGTCCTCGGTGAGAGATTCCTGGGAGGAATCTAGGTGTCTCCTTTTACATGTTCTCTTCCTAGGAACCTCATCAGTGGAATGGTCTGGTGCGGTATCAGAAATAATAGGGGAGTCCTGAGGAAGGACTGAATGAAGGCTTGATTGGGTTGGCTGTCTTAGTGGTATAGACCTGTGAGGCTCAGAGCTCAAATTCAATGGTGGAATACAAGTGGGATTTAAGAATGGTAAGGATATCCTCTCTCTCTCTCTCTCTCTCTCTCTCCCTCAGTAAAGAGAAGGCTCTCTCTACTACCTCAAAGGCAGAAGGTCCAGTGGAAAAGCAGCTGGCCACACCAGAGCCACAGCAACCTGTGCTGATGTGCCCTGACTCTCCACAAAGCCCTGTCTTGGGAAGGAGTCAGACCTGTGCTGTCCATTGCTGTGGCTTTGAGGGGCACAGACAGCTCCAACAGCTTCAAAGTCAACCTTACCCCCCAGGGCTAGTGCTGATGCTTCAGCTCTGGGAGTCACCTGCTCCAAAATGGTTGGAACCACGTGACTCAGGAACATGGTCAGAGTGGTAGAATGACCTGTCTTTGGATTCAGTAAGGACACTCTCGAAGATCTCAGATTCTAGGGCTCTGAAACCACAGGTTTAATTGGAGAAGGAGCTATTACTTGAGGCTGGGTGGAGGGCAGGCTCTTGGTTCCAGTTTGAAACGGAGACAGGATAACCCCCATCTGGAGCTGAGCTCTGAGGAACTTCCTCATTATTCTATCCACCACTACTTCAGGTAGGCTCCTCATGGTCCTAAGGGAGGAGCTGGTTGAAGGTGGTCTGGGGAGTCTCCTCAGCATTTCCTGCAGGAAAGGGGAATAGATCCAGAGAGATATCAACTCCAGATTGAAGTGTGGAGACTGGGTCTGAGGTGACTTAGCTTTGGATGAGCTATGATCCGAGGAGGTTTTGATATTTTGGTTGGCAGCTCAATGGTGCCAATCTGGGGGAACAGTTGGGAGACCACTTCCTGGAATCTTTCTCCTTTGGAGCCAAGTCAGGCTTCCCACTATCAGACTTCTTATTGGAGGGTTTGAGCCCCAGCAGACAAGGAAGAAGATGAAGAAGACAACAGACCCCCTCAAAACTAGTTTATTTCTTCTATCACTCAATGGCCTAGAATTAAACCCTGCACAAATAGGGCATTGGGTGTCCAAATGGGCATTGCCCTGGAAGTAAACACACTCCCTGTGACCATCAGAATTGGGATCTTATGCCCACAGGAAGTGTATTTTTTGAAGCCCAAATGCTTGTTGGACATCTTACTGACACAGAGAAAAAGAGTATTAAGTTTTGTTTTTCCTTTCTTTCTTTTTTTTTCTAATACACAGAAAGGTTAATGTACCAACAATAGTACTGAAAATACACTGTATATGGTAGGAAGAGGAAGCAGGAGAAGAAGAAAGGGTACCAACAATGGTACTGAAAAGATTACCCTTTAATGGGTAGTAAGGTCAAAAAGACAAGGGGCAGTGCTAAAGTAAAGAAACTCAAAAACTATAAGAAAGGGTTAAGGGAGGAAGGGTTATAAAGATCAGTTGAATAAATTAGAAAAAAAATAATAATGAGTGACAAAAACAATAGTTCACACCCTGAAGTTTGAGAACAGATGATCCGCATCTGAACAATATGGTGGCAAATGAGATCTGGGTATGCTAGGATGATAAGGAATTATGGGTAAAGGGAGGAGCTCAAAAGTTGGATCCGTGAATCTAGTAAAAGCGGCCAAGCTGGATCTGAGGTCATATCTGAGACCCATCAGTTGAGGAATGAATGAAAATGAAAAAATCAAAATCACAAGCCACATAAAGCAAATACACAATAACACATCCAGCAATTCAATGCAATAACAACAAAAAAGGAGGAGTTACAGTTTCATGACAAATCACTTTAACACCTGCCAAAATACTTCACTTCTCTACATGACACAATTTTATTAGTTGCTTCAGCAGTACAAACAGCTGGAGAGATGAGTCCTTTTAAATGAATTGAAGGTCAACTCTACCACTTAAGAATATAGAGGAACACTAGGACCATATGATTTCCTGACTATGGTGGAAATATGATTGAATGAAAGGGAGTTATCCACATAGGTACCTATATTTTTATGACCTTATCTGTTTGAAGAAGACGTATGAGGTGCGAGTCACATTTATGCTAAATGCTAATATGCAGCACCTTATTAATTTAGTTTGAGATAATTTTTGACATATCATGTATGTACATAATTCAGCCCTTGCTGGGGCTGTTTTGTATTAGTGGATGAGTAAATGACAGTGTCCAGTTTGCAGTCATCAGCAAACTTGATTAACCATACTTTTGGGATATTGGCCTAGATGTCTGCAAAATAAATGTCAAACAGAAGAAGGCCTAGACCTGATCCCCATGGCACCCCACTAATAAAAATTTTACATTCAGAAAGGAAACCAGCAACTTTCACAACCTGAAATCCAGTGGGGATTAAGCTTGTCTAATTTTTCAATAATACCAGGATCAGGGAATAGCATCAAAAGCCTTTGCCACAATGAGATAAGAAGTGTGCACAGAATAACCACTGTCCACAGTCCCTATGACCTTTTCAAAGAAGCTTACTAGGTTCAGGACACAGGATCTACCCTTCATAGAGTGAACTGGCACCTCACCTGTGTGCCCTGTTCAATCAAAGCCTCATCTCAGACTTTGTCCCTACCGAATGGCGCATGGCTACAGTCATCCCTCTCCACAAAGGAGGAGTGACTACAGACCCTGGGAACTATCACCCCATTAGCCTGATGAGTTTGATATGTAAAACTATGGAACGCATCATCATGGCCTAATAAACAAGGATATAGGGAACCTCCAAACTCTGAATCCCACCCAGTTTGGTTTTGTGAAGGGTAGATCATGCCTGCTCAACTTAGTCGACTTCTTTGAGTCAGTCACCAGAGCTGTGGATGAAGGCAATGTGGTTCATACAGGCTACCTTGATCTGGCCAAGGCTTTTGATACCATTTCTCACTCAGGAATTATAGAAAAACTCACTAAGCTAGGTATCAACCCCTATATCACTAGGTGGGTTGCAAACTGGCTCACATATAGAACCCACAGTGTGAAAGTAGCTGACTGCCGACTAGTCACGAGTGGAGACCCTCAGGGTTCTGTCCTGGGTACTCTCCTGTTTGGTATCTACTTCTCTGAAGTCCAGGCCAACACAAAGGGACGCTCGCTGACAAAGTTCCCAGACAATTGCAAGTTGGGAGCTATTATGAATTCCCCAAGTGATGTTGACATCCTGCAGAATAGCCTCACTGAAACCAACTACTGGTATCAGAACCATGGCCTTAAGCTCAATGCCAAAAAATGTTGTCATCCCCTTTGGGAAAAACCCGGTTTCCATGAATTACCACATTGATGGTAGTCCACTGAACACAGAAGGCGTTATAAAAGATCTGGGAATACAGGTTGATAGCAACCTCTCTTTTGATCACCACATTGCCACTGTGGTCAGAAAGTCCTTCTATGTGGCATATCTCATTACTAAGGGTTTTGCATCCAGGAAGAAAGAGGTCATTGTCTCTCTCTACTCTTCCCTCATTAGGCCAGTCATTGAGTACAATGCTCCATTTGGCATGTACCTCACTTGACACCTGCAACAACTGGAGAGGCTGCAAAAGTACCTCACAAAGAAGATCCTAGGCCTTAAACACTTGTCCTATACAGACAGACTCAAGAAACTCCAACTATTCTCTGTCTCATATTGCCTACTTAGAGGCGATCTCTGCTTGACTTACAAAGCCATGTCTGACCCAGCTCTGTTAGAAATGCTACATCTAAAGAATTCCCAATTCCTCACACCACACACTCCAGAGACCTCAACCTCATTACCACAATTAACAGAACATGCTGGAGGGACAGGTTCATAACCCAGAGACTGCCCATGCTATGGAATGGACTTCCCATACATGTCAAGCAGAGCACCTCCTGACCCTCTTCAAGAGAAATCTTGATGAGTTGATGGGAAACAGAAAATTCACACCGGGGATAACTCCAGTAACTCTACTCAACAGAGGCACTGGGAACTAAGGTCGGGTGGCACTATGCCAGGAAAATCCTATGGCTAGGCTTGTAAAGGCTCCAGGGCCATTAGCTTAGTACACACCTATGAACCTATGAACAAAACCAAAATGATTGGGATCTAGATCAGTTAGATTGTCTATGTCTGCATAATGAGTTCTGCTATGATACATTGCATGGCTTTGCATATCAGGCTGGGGAGGCTGATGGGGCTATAATCACACGGGGTCTGTAGAAGGATCACCCCTTGTGTAAGGGAATCACAGTGGCTGTTCTTCAGGCATCAGGTACAAACCCTGTAGATGGGCTAAGGTTGAACTGTTTAAGTAGAGGCTCAGACATTGCATACGTGACACTGATGAGAATGCAGCCTGGAATAGTGTCTGGCTCCATGGAAGTATTATTTTTAGCCTTTGACAGGGATTCTAGGACTTGTTCCAAAGTGATTTCAAGGAAAACTAAATTCTCAAGGACAGTGAGGACAATAATGTGGATAGGAAGAGTAAAGTCAGCACTAAATTAGTCTGCTAATATATTAGCTATAGTCTTGGGGCCAGAACGGATAACATTGTGGATGAGCTCAGTGCATTGCTGGACTTATTTTCTGACATAACTGAAGGAAGCTTTGCAGTTTCCTTTAGAATTTATATCAACCTTAAGTTGATATTCTGTTTTACATTTTCTAATAGTGTTTTTGAGTTCCTTGCTGGCATGTTTCAGTGTAGTCCTGCGGGACTGAGATGTTTTAGAGTTCCTTGCTGGCATGTTTCAGTGTAGTCCTGTGGGACTGAGATGTTTTAGAGTTCCTTGCTGGCATGTTTCAGTGTAGTCCTGCGGGACTGAGATGTTTTAGAGTTCCTTGCTGGCATGTTTCAGTGTAGTCCTGCGGGACTGAGATGTTTTAGAGTTCCTTGCTGGCATGTTTCAGTGTAGTCCTGCGGGACTGAGATGTTTTAGAGTTCCTTGCTGGCATGTTTCAGTGTAGTCCGGACTGAGATGTTTTAGAGTTCCTTGCTGGCATGTTTCGTGTAGTCCTGGACTGAGATGTTTTAGAGTTCCTTGCTAGCATGTTTGGTGTAGTCCCTGCGGGACTGAGATGTTTTAGAGTTCCTTGCTGGCATGTTTGGTAGTCCGGACTGAAATGTTTTAGAGTTCCTTGCTGGCATGTTTCAGTGTAGTCCTGCGGACTGAGATGTTTTAGAGTTCCTTGCTGGCATGTTTCAGTGTACTCCGGACTGAGATGTTTTAGAGTTCCTTGCTGGCATGTTTCAGTGTAGTCCTGCGGGACTGAGATGTTTTAGAGTTCCTTGCTGGCATGTTTCAGTGTAGTCCTGCGGGACTGAGATGTTTTAGAGTTCCTTGCTGGCATGTTTTAGTGTAGTCCTGCGGGACTGAGATGTTTTAGAGTTCCTTGCTGGCATGTTTCAGTGTAGTCCTGCAAGACTGAGATGTTTTAGAGTTCCTTGCTGGCATGTTTCAGTGTAGTCCTGCAAGACTGAGATGTTTTAGAGTTCCTTGCTGGCATGTTTCAGTGTAGTCCTGCGGGACTGAGATGTTTTAGAGTTCCTTGCTGGCATGTTTCAGTGTAGTCCTCTTGGGACTGAGATGTTTTAGAGTTCCTTGCTGGCATGTTTCGGACTGAGATGTTTTAGAGTTCCTTGCTGGCATGTTTCAGTGTAGTCCTGACTGAGATGTTTTAGAGTTCCTTGCTGGCATGTTTCAGTGTAGTCCTGCGGGACTGAGATGTTTTAGAGTTCCTTGCTGGCATGTTTCAGTGTAGTCCTGCGGGACTGAGATGTTTTAGAGTTCCTTGCTGGCATGTTTCAGTGTAGTCCTGCAGGACTGAGATGTTTTAGAGTTCCTTGCTGGCATGTTTCAGTGTAGTCCGGACTGAGATGTTTTAGAGTTCCTTGCTGGCATGTTTCAGTGTAGTCCTGCGGGACTGAGATGTTTTAGAGTTCCTTGCTGGCATGTTTCAGTGTAGTCCTGCGGGACTGAGATGTTTTAGAGTTCCTTGCTGGCATGTTTCAGTGAAGTCCTACGGGACTGAGATGGGAATTTCTTGCAACTTTCCATTATTTTCCTTCTTTTGTTGCATAATTTATTTATATGGGAGCTCCGCCTGAGAGGAATATTTCTGCATTTAACATGACATTTAGGGCAGACGGGTAAAGGCAGCCGGGGCAAAGTTTACAAGAAATATAAGCTCCAGTGTTCCAATGGAAACCCATTCTCAAGGGCTACTTCAAACTTCCTGCTGAGCTGGTGGTGCAATTTATCAAAGCACTTTTCTGTACTGACTCCTATGAGAAGTTTGCAGTGATTACAAAGTAGATGAAAGCATCATTGAATGTGAAGTCCCTACAATTGAAACTGACTGACATTTACCTATCAGATGACCTGAGAAAGTCAAAAAGTTGCCTCACTGCAAACAGTTCTGTGGTTCAATTCTCGGCTGGGGTGCCTTCTCTGTGGAGTCTGCATGTCCTTCCTGTGTTTGCATAGGTTTCCTCCGGGTACTCTGTTTTCCTCCCACATTCCAAAGACATGCATCTAGAGCATTTCTCCTCAGGCCTTCGCTGAAAATAGGCTCTGTCCTAGTTGGACTTTCTTGGCCAACAAATGTTAAATAAATAAATAAAATAAAATAAAATAAAATCGATTCAGCTAGATGGGAAAACTTCTGGACTTAGGCAATTAACCAGGAGAGGTATCCACTTGTAAGGAAACTAACCAGCAGAGGAACCTACATGTAAGGAGGCTTGCAATATTTTTTCCTGATTAAGACTGGCTCATTATAAACCTGCAAGTCTTCATCCTCACACATACATGCCATTAAAATACAGCACAATTCCTGTCTCTTTATTTGGTATATCCATCAAGATCTCTGTATTGATCTGACTTATGAGCCTATCTTTGCTACTCCTGCAAAATCCAGGTGCCATTTTTACATGAGGAGACTGGCAGTTTAAACAGCCAGATAAAAGTATAGAAATAATTGATGCTGATACTTCATCTGTTTACTTAAAATGTCAATGCTCCAAACTTTTAAACTGCTGCTTAATGCATTTTTTATGTTTGTGCGCATACAGATGAGGAATAATTTCTCCTGAATATGAAGTGGCATTGTAAATGACTAGTCCCAATAATACAACAAAAATAGTGGAATTCACACTCTGGGAACTTCTAGAGCTACATATAGGCAGTACAGAAAAGGTAAATAACACAAGCATACAAATCAAGTAACAGAGATAAGTCTGTCAGAAAGGGCTCAGGGCACAAAACATCCAAATGTTTAAGAGCAGGCAAACACAAAGGCTGTTGATGAGAAAGCAACCTTTAAATTTCTACATAAAAACCTTTCACATTTAATATCTGCTAGGAAAGACGTCTATGAGAAAGCATGGGTGGTAGAAAGGATGCGTGCATTTCCACCTATCCTGCTCCACAATCTATATATTTCACTTATGGTATCACTCGCAAAATAGTAATAAAGAGGATAATGAAGCAAAGACCTCGAAGGTAGGACTCTGCCATTGGTGGAAGTGATACAGCAAAACTGTGGAAGGGGTAGTCACAGAGCTAAGGTAACTACTTGGTGCCAATGCCTACAGAGACAAGAAAAGTGGACTTGTGCAAATATACTTAACATAACAATAGATCTTTGAGGAGAGGGCACTTGTAATAGTAAACCATAACATTTGTGTTATCCACTCTGCTTGACTTTATTTTATTGTACCTATCTCTCCTGAAGTAAACAGCATAACATTTGAAGCTCCTTACTCATGTCTTCAAAAGAACAGAAATTATGAAAATAGTACAATCTTCCCTACAAGCAACTGGAGCATATCTTGCGCTGCCTAAGAAATGATGATGGATAATATGAGGCTGTTTTATTCTTGACTGTTACACACTTTTTTTTTTCATGCTGATACCTCCCACAAGGAAAAAAAAAGCTTGTGGTATGTAAAGAGCGATAACAATGTCGTCAGTGTCTGGGCTTGCATGCAATAATGTGTCAAAACAGAAGATTTTATTGAAATAAATATGGTAGCTATGTTACTGCTGTATTATGCAAGGGAAAAGAACAAAATGACAAAAATAATTAAAATGTTTCAAACATTATCTCTACTTATTAAAAAGAAAACAGTAAAATCCCACTATGAAACATACAATGCCCCTATAGAGTGAAAATCTTGTAAAAGCATCCACTATAAAATACCACTGTAATAATGTTCTTTGTGATGATAAGAAAATAAAGACTTGCCTGTGTGTCTTTCGGCTTTTCCCGGTTAGGGGTCGCCACAGCGGAACTCCGGTCCGCTAATGATTGGTAGTGGATTTTTACGTACCGGGTTACCAGCCCTGACATACAACCTTCAACGAAGGCACGCCCCATTCACATATGCCTCCACACAGAAGACACTCTAGCTGAGAATTGAATGGGACAACGTCTTGCTATGAGGCGACAATGCTACCGCAGCACCTGTAAAAATTGTAATTCCAAGATATGTAATATTAAAATCATGTAAGACTCCGCTCTAATACAAAGAGGACACATTTTAAATGTATTAAAAGATAAGGTATACAAGTAGTAGTGACACTTTTTATTTTTAAACAACCACAACTATACAGAGGACAACAGTAGTAACAGGACTGCCGGCTAGAAATCACAGTATAATAAATAAGCAAAATAAATAAATAAATAAAATAATATCCTAGATTTCAGAAACTGTGGTAGTCAGAAAATTCCCATATACAAAGGTGAAGGGAGGGAGCTTATGACAGTACCTGATCCAAATACAAAAGCTAACAATATAAAATATCTTCTTCTTCTTTTGGCTTTTTCCCGGTTAGGGGTCGCCACAGCGGATCATCTGTCTGCTCATGATTGGCAGTGGAGTTTTACAGTGTCGAGTTGCCAGCCCGGTGCCCAAACTTCCACAGAAGGCACACATGCACTCACACCTAGTCAATTTAGAGTGTCCAGTCCACCTACTGCATGTCTTTGGGATGTGGGAGGAAACCGAAGCACCTGGAGAAAACCCACGCAACCACAGGGAAGACATGCAGACTCTGCACAGAAGACACCCCAGCTGAGAACCGAGCCAGAGAACCTCTTGCTGTGAGGCAACAACGCTAACCACTGCACCACCATGGCCACCCTAACGATATAAAATATATTACAGAGAAATACATACATGGCAGCTTGTTCAAATAAAACAACCAATTTACACAACTGAGAAGGAAAAAGTGCTTGGAAACAGTACCAAAATCACAACAAACCAAAGGAGTTGCAGACTTGCTTTTGGCAGTTGAGCTTGGAGGCCAACAGTGTACCAGGCTTGAATGGTTATATTTCTTTAGCCCCTGCCCTTAAACTTAGATCTGCTAAACTATAATGCTTTTGTTTAGCATTATTTCTTGACCAGTAGATACTAGTTTACTACAGTGGTTTTTGTTTCAACACAATTTAAAACTTTGGCATAACACATCTTTTTTACTTATTTCTATTATATTACATTTGATGGCCTGCATTTTATGTATTTACATACTAACTATGTGATTCAATGTTTTTTAAAATCTGCTTTTTAAAAATTCTGTTACTGTAACAAGTAACTATTTGTTTTAGGAGTTTTTATAGTTGCATTTTTACAGTTGCACTTTGAATGCACTACATTCAATTATACTAAATGTTTTAATTGGTTAATTGTTTTGTCAATGGGAAGGGAGGGTTATTTAAGGAGATTACTAACTTGGTTAACTATTCATTCTGATGAAGTCTAAGGACGAAAACGCAAGTTATTGTTTTGTGGCGTTAAGTAAATATTTTTGGTTCACTGACCTGAAGAGGCGTTTTGTTTGCTGGTTCTGCAAGTGCTTTGGTTTGTTGTGATTTTGGTTTGTTGTAAAACAACTAATTTATTTTAACCAAGAAATTACTGAAAAGTTTTTCTTAAATTCATTATTAAACAAATGTGAAAATTCTTACATAATTAGGCAACAAATACTGCACATCACTGCAGTGCAGTAAATAGTGCAATACCTGACTTTTTCAGCCAAGGTCTAGTCAGAATTACATCAAAGACAACTGTCTTGTACAGGCAAAAAAAGATAAATATTTGTATGTACATATGCAGCACCTATACAGGTACCTGCTTTAGTAAAAAGAAATTAAGATTACAGCATCATGTTACTTGTATCTAGTGCAAGAATGATAAAAAGTTATATTCAAGGTGTTGTATATCAATCTTTCTCATCCGACTTTTAAGTAAAAATAGAAACATCTAAACTTTAATTATATAAAAGAAGTTTCTTAACAAGCCTTACATTACAACTTTTAAATAATTTAAGGCTTAGATAGGCTAAAAAAACAAGCAGAGTTACTAGAAAACAAATAACACATTTAATGAAAGCCAGGAAGAGATATGTAAGGAAAGTTTTCTACAATGTATACACCAAGATACTTAAAATGACCTTAAATCAGTATTGCCAATGTGAGGGCTTGCATGCATCACGACAGTGAGAGCTATGCCATCACAGATGAACTACCATAGGTTTCCATAGGTGGACCAGTCTCACTTGAGGGGCAGGACTAAGACAAATCATCCAAGCTGGGCAGCAGCAGTTTGGGATAGTGTTAGCAGCAAAAGTTGACATTTTTTGACAATGACAACATTATTGTTTGCAAAGAAGAAAGGTTTGGCAATTTATTTCAGTATCATGTTGTAAAATCCTATGGATAGAAAATGATGTTAAAACAAGCTGTAATATAGCACTATAGATGAGCTCTTCCCAGGTCAGAAGGGGGCTCTGAAAGCTAATGGGGAAGAGAAGAATAGTCGTCAGAGGAAAGCCAGTGCATTTGGGTCTGCTGGACTAAAGCCTTTAGGACGTCTAATTGCTGATATTGCTGAGCATGAAATCAGGTTTATTCTATGCAGATAATAATGTCACCATTCTCAAGAAAATATGACCCTGTGCCTTGCATTTTGGGACACACAATGTGCAAAGTATAAACTAGGGAAAGGTGGTTGTATTCAAGGACATAATGGAATGCGCACAACTTGAATTTCTGAGTGTTAATAAACTGAAATTGACTTGAATAGGACACTTCAGATCTGAGGAACACAAACTATACTACACTAAAAACATAAGACAAAGCAAACATATTGCTGCATTTATAATTAAGAAGCCTGCAAAAAATATTGACATACAATGCAGTCTTTTCTTTTTTCAAAAAACTTTTTATTGAATTATTAATATATGCATATTTACAATACAACAAGAACACAATAACCAAAATGAACATTGGATATAAGAGCATGGGAGTTCAAGTATAAATGCAAGACTATAACAATGTAAATGCAAGAACTCCAAACAGGACAACTATAACATAACTATATACAAAGTATGAATATGTTAAACCAGAGGCAACAAAGTATATAAGCCTGTATATAAAGGAGTATACATGTAAATGTAAGTGAGAGAGAGCTAGGTTAATAAAACTATAAAAAAAAATAAATAAATAAAATGACAGAGATTATTAAACACTATCCAAGATGTTTAATACCTTTTCTAAGACTTTATTGTTAAGAGCTAACTTCTTTGGACTCTTCACCAGTAATTTCTGAGCTGAAATATAAGAGTAGGCTAAGGTTCTAAAGTTATTCCAATTTAGTTTGGTGCGGTCTAACCAATTTTTAGTAATATAAAACTTAATGAGTGAACAAATATAAACTAACACATGTGTATCAAATTTTGATAGATGAATAATAGGAATATGAAGAATCGCTAATTCCCAGGATAGTGTGGATTTTTGGTATCCCATTTTTGTAATCTGATTTTAAGGGAGGTCCAAAGTTTATGTGAGTGCTGACAGGACCACAAAATATGTAAGAGATCAGCATTCGAAGAAGAACAGCAAGAACATGAGGAGGGAATTCTGGAGTCAAACTTGTTAAGTTTGGAAGGAGTATGATATGCATTATTAAATATCATTAACTGGGTATAAAAAAGCTTCTTGAATGGGGAATAGTCTAAAGTATCCTTGATGGCTGAAAGTTTCTGAGTTAAAGACAAATGGACATTCTGTTTATCCCAATAATCAGAAAATAGAGAAGTATTATTATGTATTATCTGATTAACCAGATTATACGATTTAGATAACACCTTCTGTGGTAATGTTAGAGCTTGTATAACAGTGGTAAGATTTATAAAATCATTTATACTTACTTTAATGTGAGCAAATTTCACAATGATGCTATCTCTCAATTGACGTAGTATAGTAATGTAATTAATATTAGCTTTCAGCTTTATGCGTAGGTTAGTGAGAGATAAATCGTTATATTGTAGCAAGTCCCACACAGTGAAACTTTGAATAAGTGAAAATTTAGAAAGATTAAAAGGTACATTATTAAACTGGATATTAGGATTTAAGTGTAAAGGTTGTGTTAGTTGAAAAATGCTATCTAGATTAATGAGTTTTATTAATTCTTGAAAATAATTGATCTTTTGTTTTAAGGGTTTGGAAATTTTCAGAATGTTAGCAGCTTCCTTAGAAAGGAAAGGAAGAGCAATCGGGTTAATATTTTTACTTGAAATGTATTGATGCCATAATTTGGTCCAAATGGGATACTGCCTATACCTATCAGTTTTCAAGTTCACAATGGTGAGTAGTTTGTTAGCCGAAATAATTAAATAATACATGTAAAAGTTCGGAAGACCTAGGCCTCCTTTATTTTTAGGACACGTTAATTTAAGATATGATATTCTGACTGACTTAGGAGACCAGATAAATCTAGCTAATTCCTTATTGACTTTTGTAAAGAAAGATTTAGGAATAATCTGGTCTATGGCATTAAATTGAAAAAGGAGTCTAGGGAGTATATTCATTTTGACTATCGCTGCTTTGGATAAGAGTGATATATTAAGTAATTCCCATCTATGTAAATCTAAAACTATTAATGACCATACTCTGTGAATATTATTTTGAAATGTAGAAAGACTATTATGCTCAATTTGAGTACCTAGGTATTTAATTGCATAGGTGAAAGAAAAAGGGGAATCTGAAAATATGTGAGGTTTATGGGCAGATGGATTTATAGGAAAGATGAAAGTTTTATGAGAATTCACCTGATAATCAGAGGCCTGTGAAAATTTATTAATAATATTGATTATTTTCACAAGGTCTGTACTAAGTGTTTGGAGGTATATCACCAAGTCATGCAGAAAAGGGCAGCTCAGTATTTAAAATTTTGGGAATCTTGTGAAAAGTGTTTTGTGTTATATATAATAACATTGGCTCTAAGTATAGATTAAAAAGAAAAGGAGATAATGGGCATCCCTGTCTCGTACCATTAGTGATTTTTATAATCTTAGAGGCATTTCTATTGATATGAAGAAAGGTGGAAGAATCCTTATATAAAACTTTAATAAAATCAATAAAAAAAGTATTAGGTATATTAAAGCAAGACATAGTACGAAAAAGAAAGTCCCAATTTACTCTGTCAAAAGCTTTCGAAGCATCAAGGATCAGTGCATATATAGGATTTCTATCTTTTTTTGCGAAGTGTATAAAGGCATCTAGAGATAAAGTATTGTCCCATACATGCCTGTGGGACATAAAGCCTGATTGATCTGGGGAAATTAATGATGTTAGAACTTTTTTCAATCTCTCAGCTAATAATGAGGCTAAAATTTTAATGTCAATATTAATTAAGGAGATAGGTCTATAATTATTAGGATCTGTTTTGTCTTTATTATTTTTTAGAATTAATATGGTTTTTGAGACATTCCAATGTAAATCTGATATACCATTTATTTTTATGTAGTTAAAAACTTTAAGAAAGT
This sequence comes from Protopterus annectens, assembly GCF_019279795.1. Classification (NCBI taxonomy): domain Eukaryota; kingdom Metazoa; phylum Chordata; order Ceratodontiformes; family Protopteridae; genus Protopterus; species Protopterus annectens. Next base: position 453,098,448 of record NC_056737.1, on the reverse strand, counting down.
CCAAAACACTTTAAGAAGAAAAGGTACAAGAATTGACTTGTGAGTCTTAAAAAATTCTGGTGTAAATCCATCCGGACCTGGGGATTTATTAGTTTTAATCTTGTCAATGGCTTCTGAAATTTCTTGAGATTTCAAAGGGGCTGATAGTGTTTTCTTTTGTTGATCATTCAGTAGTGGGAATTTAATGGAAGATATAAAACTTTAAATATGCTGTGTAGTCATAGGGTCAGGCTCTTTAGAGTATACATCTGAAAACAAGGTAGTGAAAAGATGCATAATTTCTAAGTCCGTATTATATATCTTGTTGTTATAGTGTATGGGTGCTATTCTAGGTAAGGACTGATTATTTTTAATTATTCTGGCGAGAACTTTAGAGGGGACTTGAGCCCATTCAGAATAAGTAGCTAAGAGCCTTTGTTCTATTATAGAGAGATTATGTTGGTGTAGTAGTAAAAGTTCTTTTGGAATTCACAAATTTGTAGATATATAGAAGAATCAGGATTCAATCTGTGCTGGTTTTCTAAAGTTTGGATTTTTAGTTTTAACGAGGATTCTTTATTTCTATACTGTTTTTAAGATAAGAAGCCTTGCTAATTAACTCTCCTCTAAGGTTTGCCTTACAAGCAGCCCATTGAACATCATATGGAATGTCTGATGTATCAAGATTGGAAAACATTTCTTGTATAATCTCAGTAATTATAACATGGATATTCTTATTCAAGAGAAGGTTGTTGTTAAATGTCCATCTATTTTGTGTATATATGTGTGGCCTCGTTATATCAAAGCTAATCTTAAGTGATATCCTTGAATGATCAGATAAAAATCTAGGCTCCATGAAGTATTCAATTTTTTGATGCATAAGAAAAACAGAAACAAGAAAAAATCTAGTCTTGACCATGCATTATAACATTTAGAATAATATGTATATCTATCTTTCCTGTCAGTATGTACATTGAGGGTAATGGGATCTATAAGGTTGAGGTCTAACATTAATTCTTCTAGGGCAATAGATGCTTGGTGATTATATGAAATTGATCTACTAGTACGATCAATATCAGGATTAATAACAGCATTCCAATCCCCACCCATAATAATATAATGATCCTTGAAAGATGAAAGAATATTACATATCTCAATAAAGAAAATATGTTGGTGGTCACAAGGACTATATAAATTAAAAAACAAGAGTGGTTTATCAATGTTAGAAAAATAAGAAGAGAAATAACACCATCTACCATCTGCGTCATAATTTATGTTTGTAATATTACCTAGGAAATTGTTTTGACTAAAATTGCCACACCTCTTGAATTAGAGCAATCCCGGCTGCAATTATCATTTTAACCCATTTCTTATTGTTTTCTTTTTCCAGTCATCTCTATGCATGTGTGTTTCCTGCAGAAAACAAATACTGGCCTGAGATTTGAACACTAAATGAAACAGTAGTGATCTCTTAGTTTTGTTCTGTAACCCTCTGACATTCCAAGAATCAATATATAAAGACATTACATTAGTTGCTTTAAGTCTATGTATCTACTTAAGTGTTTACTCAGTAAAATCTTAAATACTTTACTTAGTAAAGTCCTAAAAAAAATAGAAAATATTGAACCTAGTCTCACTGTATAAATTATATTGTATGTTACTGCCTCTCAAAAGTTCCAAAATCAAAACCAGTTCCCTCCATACTAACCCGGTGCCTACCCACCCGTCTATAACAAAAGAAGGAACATATGAATCATCACAAATAATAAAGTTAACTTTGGTTAACATAATAGAAATCATAACTGAAATAGTTCTATAAAGAGTCCTGAAAAGGACTATTATATCTTTAAACATAACTATGCATATATACAAAAACATGGAAAACAAAATGTCCATCATAGTAAAACCTCACCACACCAACTCTCCTTCTCACTGTAGTGTTTAAAATAAAATTAAATGTATTGACAAGTTTGTGGTATCCGCTAGATGTAATGTGTATATGATAAGTGTTGATAGGAATATGAACCTATTTGTGACTCTGGGATATTAGACTCAACTTTTATTAGTACCCATTTATCACCTGTTTATGTAGCTGTCATACTACATATATAAATATAAATGACGACTGTTTATATGACTTAAGAAGTGTTTAAGAAAGACAATTCTACACACAATCTTATTATTCCCTAAATATCATATTTCATTCGCTTACAAGCTTCACAAATTCTTGCATTCATTTTCCAATTATCCATGTAATCTAATGCAGAAATGCAGGGCAACTAGAAGTCATCCTAGCACACATTGGGTGCAAGATGGAGAAAATAAAATCAGGATAGGATGCTAATCCATCACATGGTGCACATATGTACTTGTGTACTTGCAGGCAACATGATGAATTTCCAATTCACCTACAACAGTATTTTAGGACTGGAAAGGAAACTATGGTATCCAATCACCCCCCACATACACATATGTAGGGAGGACATGAGGATTTTGTTGAGAATCAAAGTGGAGAATAAAATGCTGTGAAATAGTGAAGTTATCTGCTTTGATACCGTACATACTGTACAAACACATCCCTCACAACTAACATTGAAAGTTATTCCTGCGACACTGTTTTTGCATAAACAGACACAAACTATGCAATATTCTACTAAGTATAATTGAACAAAGTTAATGTAGCTGATGAAAGTCAAATTAAAAGCAACATTCTAACATAGAGAAAAGAAAAAAGCAATGTGTAAATGGAATATAAATGGTTCTTAGCAACTTTTCTCTTTTGAAAGCTAAACCTTGAGTGTGTCTTAATGTTCGTGTTAGGCATGACAGGCACGTCAAACCGAAGGTTTACCGGAATATAAAAAAAAGTGCTCTGCATGACTGAAGAGGCAACATAATCTCTATGGGTCTCAGCGACGATCACAGAAGAAACCAATTGTGGCATTCCAATATACAAAACGAAACTAAAGGGTAAGCAGGATTACAATACAGAGAAAAGTCTCATCCAGCTTCCATGTAAGTCGAAGACAATAAGCTATATACGTAGCTACAGTCTATGTTAGGTGAGCATGCCTTCATAAAGATAGATCGATGTGATACAGTCACTACAAATGTCATCGAACAAAAGTTCCTATTGGCATAAAGCACTAGTTTTAAATGTAGAATGGATGCGAAACATGAAAGATAGCTAGCCAAGATTGTCATCTCAACACAGTTTAGTACTTCACAATTCAGAGTAAAAGCGGCATAACAAATGCACAACATATGAATAAAACTAGATTAGCACAATGATTATAAGCCACCAGAGATTGGCCAGTTCTTGTTGAGCTTCTCATGTTGTGGTGGGCACTACTTTAAAAAGCTTTAGAAAAGTGTCTTGCGCTTCTTGCACAGTATTCACTGACTGTCTCTTGTCTTTATAAGTAAATGTTAATGCATTTGGGTATCGCATCTGAAATTTTATACCACGTTTGATTAGGTCAGCACAGTAAGGAGACAGCTTCTGTCTGTTTAACTTAATTTGATGAGGTAAATCCTGTGAGAAAGTGAGTTTGTGATTATTCCATACAAACTGTCTGTGTTTACGAGCTGTAACCAAAATCTTCTGGGCATCTTGAAAGTTCAAAATCTTGGTGTAGATCAGTCGGGGTACCATGGTTACTTGACGAGAACGTATGGCTCTGTGTGCTCTTTCTACTACTAGGTTTTCAGAGTCGCTGTCTAAAGTGAGAAGTGCTGAAAAAAATCTATTTTGTGATTTTAAGTAAATCTTGCTTATCGTATGATTCTGGCAAACCTCTTATTAATATATTGTTGCGACGGCTTCTCGCTTCCAAGCCCAGGAGTTTATCTTGTATTTCAGTAAGCAGTGAATCTTTAGCACACAAGTCTTTATTTATTGAATCTATTTGGATTTCCATAGTATGATTTTTACCTTCAAGTGTGTCCAACCTATCTGTTATTTGTTTTAATGTTTTGCCAAAGTCTGTAAGCTGAGTAGAAAAACCTTGTATGGCTGAATGAATTGGTTGTAAAGCCATTTTTAAGTCTTCCATATGGAAATTTGAGTCAGTTTTTTCTTTAGCATTTGTTTCTGGAGTGTCACCTACTTGTTTATTAGTTCTGAGTCTTTTAGAACTTGTATCTTTCTCCGGAGATGATAATGATAATGAAGAGAATTTGGCCTTGGTAGTTTGTGTTTCCATGGTGTCAGAGTTTCCAGCCATGCCTTAGATGAGAGTACTCCAGTAGGATACAGTCAAAGCTACAAACCCCTTGGATGCACGTGGCCCAGGCTACACAGGCTGAGAGAAGTTTAATTTTTTCCACAAAAGAGATTTGACTGGATTTTTTGATAGAAGAATGATCTTTTCTTAATGACCAGATACACAGTTATTTACTAGACCAAATCCTGTGAGAACACCACACTGAAAGTTGTTTAAATTGTCGGTTTTTAGCTGATTTGTGAGGAGCTTCGTGTGAAAGGTGTCAACTAGACGACCACCATCTTGGAATTCTTTACAATGCAGTCTTAGTGGGCTGAATATCTAGTCATCTACATGGTACATCTATTAACACTACATAAGCATTCAGATATATCATCCATTGAAAAAAGGATGACATTGATCAGTTCTACAAGTATAAGATGAAAATGGCAGAACATACAAACAAGGTTTACTAATAGTTATGGGTGACTGGCATAAGAATGTTTGGAACAGGCAAGTAGATCAAGTAGCTGGAAAATATGAGCGTAGTAAAAGAAATAAAGTGGAAGAACCTTTGATAAAATTATGTTAAGGCAAACAAAACAAACATTTTCACAGAAACCTAAATGCCTGCAAGCACAGGCCATACTACTGGGCAGCCATAGTTCAGGCATGCTAATTAAATGCAGTTGTTGGAGATGTGATCTATGTTAATAGGGCTTTATAAGTAGCTAAGCACACTGCTCCAGTTGGCTACATGGGTACCGTGGAAGCCCTACACTCCATACTATGCAAGTTATCTTAAAGGGCAGCATAGAAAATATGTAAGTGTATGCCATTAAATAGCTGTGTGCACCTATACATTTCAATGGGGGAAATCTGA